>NC_046605.1:23533261-23732242 GCF_011750605.1 Drosophila busckii
GCCACCCTTGCCGTTCTCTGGTCTTCATAGATGGGAGCTTACTATTAGATAGATATACATATATATTTGAAAATTTTTTGTTTTTGTTTACAGAACACTTCTAGTTAGCACGATAGCTCAGAGCTTAATGTGAATGTTAGTCAGAAAAAATATGCGTTCAAAGGATTCAGATCGAAATTCCAGTCTCTTCAATAATTATTCTAATTTTAATATGAGGTCAGATACCCCTGACTTTTGAGCACTTCCGCCAACCGATTTGGCATTGATAGGACCAATGAATTAACGCATTCTTAGTAATTTTTAAATTAAAATGTAAAATCCAAAAAAGCAACCAATTTATATTGATTGATTATTTCTTACCTCTTAATATTCATTAAATTTATAATAGTCACTCTTATTCTCACTTACTTATTATTATTTAAAACAATGTTGTGCCAAGCCAAAGAAAATACAGCTGCTAATCGATATAGAGTGAAGTTTTCAAGTGTTTTTGTGGTATTTCTTTTTGAGTTTTAAAATAATTCAGAAATTAAAAAAGCAACTTTTGAACCACTGCACTATGTGGAATATTTCCATTTTTCGTAAATAAAGTCATTTTCTTAAAGTGTTTAAATTGTTTTTTTTTTTTGCTTTCATCTTTAGAATTTTTCAAACTGAAAAGCTCCATATCAAAAAAAATTCTATATCAGACCACTGTTAAGCCTTACAGCTGTTAAGTCAGCTGTTACTGTCGACAAACTACTGCCACTAAGCACTAAGAATACAACACATAGAGGCGTCAAATCGTCAAAAAAAAAGTGGCTGCATAAAATTTCTGGACGATTGGGCCCCAGGCAAACTTCGTAATCTTTCGTGCTGACTTCGCGAACCGAACACTCATTGCCGAAATCAAAGTGTTGCCAACTTAGCTATTTTTACGTCAAATTTGGCTATTTTTCATAGCTGAAAACTGGAAACAACCTATTTTGGCAGGAGCCTATTATTTTGACTATATTGAAAAATTAATTTGCTATTTTTTAAGTCGACAAAATGCTTAAGTAACTTGAGCCTGGCATTTTTGAAAATGAAAGCAGCCTTTTTTCAAGGTAGCGTTGATGACAAAAAAAAAAAGTCACGGAGTAGGTTTTTTGTATTTTTTTGTGAAATATGCGTCTCATAACAAATATTTCTAATTGTAAGACGATGACTAAAAAAAAAAATGTCGCTGACTTCACTTTTACACCAATTTCCCAATTTATTCGCTGCAGCTTGTTTCTTTCTCGGAGGCAGGCTTTTTTCCCCGTGCTTTCAGCCAGAAACAGCCTTTTTTCACGGCAGCACGGATCAGAGCAGAGGCAACCACTGTTGCGCAGATCCTTGCCAAAGTGGCTTTCAACGCATGAGGGTCGGTACGCTGCGCAGTGCGCTGATATTCTTTCTATGTATGCGTGCCAGCCCTTAGAGCATAGTGTGTGAAGCAGCAGCGGCCAGCGCACTCATAAGCAAGCGTGAGTGCTTGACACACATGCTCCACTTTTTAGTCGATTTGACGCCTCTATGTGTTGTATGCTTAGTGCTACTGCAAAAAATAAATTTCACTTTTTTACAGAAAATATTCGAATTGATATTATTACAACCTGAAACATTTCTAATACAATATCTATAATAGGTATCAATTGTATGAGTTTGTACTATGTCTTGGTTGTACAAATATTTTGAAATGAAATTAGAAAATGCTTTTAAAAGAAATTTTTTGGAAAGAAATATCAACTCTGCGGAGACATACAAAGCGTCAATTAAGGTCAATTAATGTGCGTCCAACTGCATGTCGTAGAGCTAATCATTGTGATTTAATGGTCCTAGTCTCAATGTGCACATTTTTGCAGAGGACTTCGAGCTAACTTTTTTATTTTAATGACTGAATTTCATCAATATTTAATTTCGAAATAATATAAAAAAAAAACCTTTTTTAACACAATAGTCCGTACCTGGACCAGGTGCAGCTATTTGCTTATGTAGTCCTATCATATAGTATAGTGGGTAGTTTGGTACGGATATCTTAAAAAACAACAACATTTTTAATACAAGAACATGGTTTTTAATCAATTGTTCCTATGGCAGCTCTATGATATAGTTGTTCGATTTGAAAACTTTTTTGACAAAGTATTAGAATAGGATAATTGACCACAGAAAACTTTTAAGTTTGGTCCAGATCGCTTAAAAAACAACGAATTTGCATATCCTAAAAAATTAAAAAAGCGCGGTGTCACGCCGATTTTGCTGGCACAGTTTCCTATTGATCTTAGAAGGCTAATGAAAAAATCTGTTGGTTGGATGCGTAGAGCAGGCGGATGTAAAAAAAAAGCTTCGATATTTGAAACCCAAATTTTATCAAAATTTTTAGTTAAATATGTTTTCTTTTAGATAGATAAATGCTGCATTTTATTAATAGATGCCACATAGCGAAGGCAAACTGCAAAGTTGTAGGTTTACTTGCTTCTCTTTTAGAATTTTATTAATGTCAAACAAATTGTTCAAAATAGACATGAACATTCTCAAATTTGAGTTCCAGCGTGTCTGGCAATAATTTTTAATGATGTTTGTGGTTGATTCTGATTTTTGAAGTAATTAAACATTTGTCGGAGTTTTCTACAAGCTCGGTTACTTCAAGGATTTATTAAAAGAATGTTCCAAAGCATTGGCAAGCAAATGGCTCTGCAATTCAACCTTACTTTTTTTCCAAGGCTTTTACAATATTGGAAATATTATTAATCCATATTATAAATTCCAAACTTGGAAAACAATGTCTGTAGTTTATAGAAAATGTTTTCAAAAGTTGATCGCTGGAAATTCATTAATTTCAATCCTAAAATTGAGTCGAACAGTTGCAGTGCTAAGTGACACCTAAGAAATTTCAATGCACATACAGTGGCTCTAACCAATAATCGGACATGCCCTAGTTGAATATTTGTATGAGCTTTTTTATACACTTTGACATTTTTGTAAAAAATGGAAAAAGGGTTATTATGAAGTTGCTCAAATGTATGTAACAGGGAGAATGAGGCGTGGCAGCCCCAGAAAGTATATATATATTCTTGATGCAGCTCGACGAGTCGAAATAGCCATGTCCGTCTGTATGAGTGCGTGTTTCACAGCAATTATAAGAGCTAGAGCAACCAAATTTGGTATGTAGGTGCTCCTATATCCGCAAGTCGAAAATAACGATATAAGGCAGTAAAAAATCGGAAATAATTCACAAAATTGCCTACTCATGTTGTGAAAAAATCAGAACGATCGAATAAATAACTTAGGAATTATTTATTTTCAATTTTCAATATAGACAGCGGACGAGCTGACGCGCCATTCCAAAGTCGCTGCCGACGCAGCAGCGGCTATCTCCAATATCTTGTCATCAAGTGTGAAGCTTGAAAGCAGCCGGTTGCGTTTTTCAACCGCTCTGTAGTTTTTCCCACCGAATTGTCATTTATCTGTAAGTAACAATATTTTTGCTTAGCGCAGGTTGTGTACGGACAATTCGCTTACCTGGGGCGCAGTACTAGATATAGTGATCGTTCCCGCCAGCGTCCTAATCGCTATCCAAACCCGCGTCCAGCTACGCCCACATTGTTGCGTCGGGGCGTGCCATCCCATCGGGTGCAGAAAGTAGAAAGTTCTTATGTCCCTTTCTTCGCTTGCTTTTTTTCTCCCAGACCTAAAAAAAAAATGCTGGAACCAGCTGAGCCTGCGGCATCGAACCAGTGTTGAGAAATCCTTGATTACCAGCTGATCAGTGAAGGGACAGCTGTTGTGAAAGCTTTTTAACAAAAAGCTTTTGCTATCCAGCCCTTGTGTTTAAAGACCTCAAGCTACGCCAAGGAGCGGATGGCATACTTTTAGGCAGGGCCCAATTCAATAATCCGCGCCCTACGCCGGACCTTGAGGCAATCTGGAAGGCTTCATCCGCCGGTCAGCGTTGCCAAGATCGCCGCCGCAGCGCTTTTTACCAGGCCAGACGCGTCTCGCGTGTAAATAAACAATAAGAAAATCTGGAACATTAAGCTATGAGTGAATTAGACACTCATACGGTGGTCCAACGTCAGCAAGACGAGCGTCGGCTCTCTCTGCAACGCAACAAGGCATACCATTCAATCGTGTCAATGCAAGACAACGCGACCGCAAACCCAACAAAAACTAAACAACCGCGATCAATAACACCAAGCCTGAGTAATAAACTCAATCCAACATCGCAAGGCACGGGGCGCTCTTGCTCTCCAGCGCTCTTGTTGGAAAAAACCCCATACCCTTCCCTCATGCCAACCTGCTTAGCCACGGTCACCAGTACAGTGACGTCATTATCAACTGTAACGGCAACTTCTACAACAACTACAATAGTATCGCCTGCTCGCGCAATACCATTTACTGTATTTGCTGTACAAGCAAATAATGCAGCACCTTACACAATTGCGCTCTCTTCAAAACAATGTTCGGTCGTGCAGACTGGTATGGACAAATAAAACGTAAGCTTAGCCCACAGAACTCTAGACTCGGTAATCCTGCTAAAATAACTCGCGGCACCTCAAAACAATCTACAATTGAGAAGCCCATAGAAGCAAACAGATCCGCTATTTTGGCAGATAAATCCGATGATATACCTCCTGAATACATCGTGGGGGACAATAAAAAGCCTAAGCCGCCGCCGATTTACATTCGAGAGAATCTGAATCTAATCGGTCAAGACAATTTCCATATAATTCCATTAACAAAGGGAAATATTTACGAAACAAAAGTTCAGACTAATACGGAAGTAAGCTTCAGAATTTTTTGGAAGTATTTAAACGACAATAATAAAAACTTCTACACGTAGCAATTAAAAAACAGTAAAGGCCAGCAAGTAGTACTTAAAGGTATTAAGCCGGAAGTACCACCAGCTGAAGTTACAGGCGCACTGAAGGAGAAAGGTTTTAACGTTAAAAATGTTATTAACATTTTGAATAGAGAAAGAAAACCTCAACCTCTTTTCAAGGTAGAACTTGGACCCGAAGCCAAATCCAAGCCTCTGAAGGAAAATGAAGTGCATCCTATTTTTACTCTCCAGTTCCTACTACACCGCAGAATAACGGTAGAAGAGCCGCATAAAAGAAAGTGCAGTGTAATAATTGTCAGGAATATGGCCACACAAGGTCTTATTGCACGCTTCGTCCAGTATGCGTTGCTTGTGGAGACCTTCATGACTCCCAGAAATGCCCAAAAAATAAAGATGATCCCAACAGCAAAAAATGTGGAAACTGCAGAGGTAACCATACGGCTAACTACAGGGGCTGTCCAGTCTACATGGAACTGAAAAGTCGTACACACCAAAGAGTGTCCACTGCTCGCTCACATATTCCATATGGAACGCTAACGGCGTCTCACAGCGCAAACTCGAGTTAACTTAATTCCTTAATAATAACCATATCGATGTAATGCTACTCGCAGAAACTCATCTTACAAATAAATATAATTTCTAAATTCGAGGCTACTTCTGGGATTCTGATTAGAAATCGAATCAAGCACTGCTTCCACAATAGCTTTGCCACTCACTACATGCAAGCTACATCTATAGATGTACAAATGGATTCCCGTTCTTTAAAGCTTGCCGCCGTATACTGTCCTCCTCGGTTTACAATATCCGAATCCCAATTTCATGGACTATTTCAACTCTCTGAGCGAACAATTTATAGCAGCAGGAGACTTTAATGCCAAGCATACGCACTGGGGATCTCGACTTTTGACTCCAAAGGGAAGGTAGTTGTACAATGCAGTAATAAAACCAAGCAACAAGCTAGACTGTGTGTCACCTGGGACACCCACATATTGGCTAACAGATCCCAGAAAACTGCCGGACTTGATAGATTTTGCAGTCACAAAAAATATTCCACGCAACCTTATAAGCGCCAACTCCTTATCAGATCTCTCTTCTGATCACTCGCCTGTACTCCTTCAACTAAATCTGCATCCAGTTGCGGTAAATAAACCATTCAGACTAACAATGAATAAAACAAACTGGCTTAAGTACAAAAAATATGTAATATTGAGTTGAATCCACGTTTGAATGACGAAGCTGATATCAACTTATCCACAATCACCAACTCTACAAACGCAAAAAACATCGTACAATTATAGATACACGAACGTTGAAATTGAGCAACTTGTTTTAGCAAAGCGACGCGCACGGCGTGAATGGCAATCCAACAGATCACCATCTGCAAAACAAAGGTTAAAAGACGGCTCTCAGCTGCATTACGTCATAAAGAAGAAAGGTCCCGAAAACATTATATAGAGCAGTTCTCCCCAACGAGTTCCAAGTTCCCACTTTGGAGAGCACACTCATCACTCACACTCAATCGAACCTGCAATGCAATTGTATTTAGGCCATATGAGTTACTCAAAATCATAAACGAACAACTCAATCCAAAAAAATCTCTAGGATGCGACCTAATATCACAAAAAATGAATGTTGAACTTCCTTTCTGTGTTGTTCAAGCTACTTGCCAACTCTTCAATGCAATAACGAGACAAGGACACTTCCCAGAGAGATGGAAAAAGTCGATCATCATAATGATACCAAAACCAGGCAAAGACCGCACAATTGTCTCATCATATAGACCAATGAGTTTACTAACGTGTCTATCAAAACTCTTCGAAAAATGCTTTTTGGCACATATTACCACATATCTCAGAACACACAACAAAATCCCGACTCATCAATTCGGGTTTCGAAAAAATCATGGAACCATTGAGCAAGTCAACCGCATAACATCAGAAATCCGAAATGCATTCGAACAAAGGGAGTACTGCACTGCGATATTTCTGGACGTATCACAAGCTTTCGACAGAGTATGATTAGAATTTAATGCAACAAAATACAGAAAACGATAACAACTTAAATCATTGCCTGGTTCCAAGCACTAGCCTTAGTTAAGCAAATTCTCAGTAGGATGTAACGCTGCCATGTGCGATGACTTCATCATCAGAGCCGGAGTCCCTCAAGGCAGCGTGCTTGGACCAACATTTTATCTTATCTACACTGCGGACATCCCAACGAGCAGGCAACTACTCCACATCCACTTTTGCTGATGACACAGCGATTCTAAGCCGCTTGAGATGGCCCAAGCAAGCAACGACGCAACTTGCTATACACCTGGTGGCAGTGGAGAAATGGCTATCCGACTGGCGGATCAAAGTTAACGAACAAAAATGCAAACACGTAACATTCACACTTAACAGGCAAGACAGCCCTTCACTTACTCTAAACAACAAAGTGGTTCCGATAGCAAATGAAGCAACATATCTTGGCGTACTTATTAAACGGAAGCTAAGCCCCCTAATGCCAAGAGCGAAAATGACCCGCAGCAATATGAAGGCAGCTTCAAGCGAAAAACTTAACACCACCAACAGATTTCGAATTCTAGCAGACAACTCAGTTGATCTGCAGCCCGAAGAAGCCAAAGCCACCTCCGATTTAAATACGGGAGAAAAGTTCCAATGCAAAATTGTGAGCAAAATTATAGAGCTCATTGGACAAGACAACTTCCACATATTCCTTGTAGGAGGTAATATTCGTGAAACCAAAAGTTCAAACGAAGTCAGAAGAAAGCTTTAGAATATTATCCAAGCATCTAAAAGCAGTAAGGGCTTACAAGTGGTCTTTTAAGAGCATAGAATCAGATGGTAACACTGCAGAAATAACTCTAGGCTCTTACTATGATGAAAGGCTTAACGCCAAAACAGTTCTTCAACATCTTAAACATAGGATGAAGAAAAGCCCAAGCCACCCGGCCTCTTCAGGTTGAGGCTGGAGCTAGACGAACATACTCTTAAAAAAACGAACGTGCAACCCTACTATACAAAACTTCAGTTTCCTGCATCGACAGAGATCACTTAGAAGAACCGCATTACGCAACGGCCTGATCATGTATGAATCGTCAGAATATGGCCACACACGGTCTACTGCAGCACTCCGCCCGGTTTGCGTAGTTTGGGGAAGCTTCACGACCAGCCACTGCCTAGAGCACGCAAGACGACGTCTACTAACCAAAAGCGTGCGCACTGCGGTGGTATCACACAGCTAACTACAGAGGATGCCCAATATATAAGGAGTTAAAAAGTCGAAAGTCCACCCAGCGAGTCACCCGCCGCGCTCCGCAATGTACGGCTTACGCCATCTAAATCACACCCAGACGTCTTCTTCTCGTCGGCAACCAGATCGTCGCTTGACTCCGAATCCTCAATAAGGAAAAATGTGACATTTGCAAGCGCTTTAAAATCAGATTGCACCCCACTGCGCCAAATACATTGCACCAAAAAGCACCTAACTCTGAGATAAATATGGCAAACAATTATATGGAACACAAACAAAATAACCTTGGGGCACTGTTCTCTAGCATGCAACAAAGCATTATGGAGTTCATGTCCTTCCATGCGGACAACTTTGCAAGATTTTATGCGTAATCAGAATCTCTTGATACAAATGATGCTTACAACAGTTCAAATAATCAATGACCAGTCTAACGTATATCCACGAGGAATGCTAATGGCGTTTCACGGAGCTAAACTTGAGTTATCTCGAATTCCTGCTCGACAAACAACATGATACGTCATAGTCTATTGTCAGGATGCACATTCTGACCAAAATATAAATATACATTTAAGAGCATACACTTACTATGGACAACATTAACAATCCCAGTATGCAAGGCACGACGGTGGGACATAGATATCACTGATCCGAATAACCGTATCAGCAGCGATACACGTGTTACAAGGGCGTTCGCAGAATTATTTTACAAGCCTTTAACACAATAAGAAGAATAAAACTGGTAAACAACTTATCTAGCCTGAGGAGAGGATATTGCCCCCTCGTATTCGCCCAATGACTGAGCGACGAGTTTCATGAGATTCTCTCGACTCACTAGTGCAGACCATCTCCTAGCAAAGGTTTGGACTTACATAGCAATGCACACACACTGGGGAGTCTCGCGGTGTGTGGATCCAAAGGATAAGCCAGTCTATAATTCTGCATAGTATAAAAATGCCAGGCAATACAAATCGACCACGTTTCCCCGGTTAGACAAACATACTGGGCCAACAAGACTCCCCAAATAATACGTGCCTGTAGGCGATGCTAAAGGAAACTTCGCACATTACCAGACAATTGTACTCGACATTGATCAGTTGCCGATGTACTCCAGGGATCCTCAGTGCTGAACACTCACCCGTCTAATTAAATTTACATCAGATCTGCCAGTTACTGGGATGATCAACCGCTTAAATTGACTTCACACAAAACAAATGGATCTGCCGGTATAGAAATATATAAGCTCCACATTTACGTAAATTCTGTACTTCAACGTTAAAGATAGATATCGATCAGCCTTATGGTCAAAAGGACTAGAAGTCCAACTTGAGCCCGACATTGCAAATCTTCAAAAGCACAGGTGCAGAAAATCAGCAAACGGGAGCAACTCGTTCTAGAAAAGGCGACGCCTTAGGCGAGAATGGCAGTCTCACAGGTCGCCATATTCACGTCAAAGGACCTATAAGAACGCCACCCGCAGGTTGTCAGGTTTAAAACAACAAGAAGCAAATAATCAACATCGCTACATCACAGCAACTATCATCCTCCTTCTACGAAAAACTCACTGCTGGACATAGGCTCCTTCCACACTGCTATGCCCAACAACAGGAATTACTTGTGTGCCCTATTAAGAACACCAATAGGCGGTGCGGCCCGCCAGTGATTGAAGACGTCCAAAACATTTACAGGAACTTTGAAAATGCTGTTTATGCAAATACTGGCCGCAATTCTATTCACAAATACCAACATTAACAAGTGACTCTCACCTTCAACAAGAGCCAATGGAATTTCGCCCAACAAAATCGCACACATCATCAAAAATCAGTTGAACCCGAACAATTCACAGGCTTCCACCAAGTCAATAACCGCAAAATGATTAAATTGAGCTTTGCCCATATTGTGCAGATTGCACCCAACTCACACTGCGCCACTCTTCTCAATGCCATCACCCAAGCTTGTAGTGACTTCCCAGTAATGAAGATGCGGATAAAATGTCAATAAATTAATATGATAGCAAAGCCATGGCAAGGATCACACAAATCATCGTCCATCCAGACCCTATAAGCCTGCCTTGCTCCCATCATTTTGTCACAAACCTGTCTTTGAATATGCTTGCTGACTCGGCATATATATACTCCCTGTCCTATTTAAGAATGACATTAACAAAATTCCCATTCACCTCATTTTGGTTAGTTTGTACGTAGCCAGATAATAATCTCGGACAGGCAACATCTAATCGAGCAGGTTAATCGTCCACATTAATCATTGATATTATAAGTAAGCGCATTTCGAAAACGAGAACCCCTATTGCACTTGCAATATTCTAATAGATAGTGTCAATGTCTTCCAGCATTACGTAAAATAAGAGGCTGGACATAGAAAAGGACTAAACAGCATCCAAGCTCTCAGTAGCAACGCTTCTCTCATCTATACCAATCACAATTATATAGATTGTATCTAGTTAGATATGAACTAGGAAATTGCGATTGTAGTGGAGATAGCAATTTCATGCTTGGGTGACGGACTTTGTTGATTCAGAGCTGGAGTGTTTCCCACAAGGCGTACAGACTTGGACACACATATATGTCCGTTTTACATCAGCATAGATTTCCAACAGGTATAACGAACTACAAAAAGTCACTGCTGTACAATACAGCTGATCTCTCTAGCCGTTCGAGGGGTGCCCGTATGCGCGCTACAGCAGCAAACTGGCTATTCATATGGCGAAATATGAAGTCCTGCTTTAAATTTCCGATAACTTCAAACCCATCTGGACCTATGGCTCCCAACTATGGGGATGAACGCTAGCTATAGCACATTAATTATTGTCAGAGAGTCCGTCAAAACAATACAAAAGAATCTAAATTATGTCACCCAGTAGAGATGTAAGCTGAAACACAAGGTAAAATACGTACAGCAAGCTTTCTTCGCTGTGCAGCTGCTCCCGTCTGCGTCGTTAACGACCTACAACATCGATTAGAATCTAGGAACGTGCAATCCTAAAAAAGTTTAGGAAAACTGTTTAATGTCTTGTTATAAGATTTGTATACTTATTGTTAGTTTCAATTTAAGAGATTCAATAAAAACAGCAAAGTTTAAAAAAAAAAAAATAAAAATTTCTCAGCACTAAAATGTCAAGATAGGCAAATCTGTCCCTTTTACCATTTATAAAATGAAAATTCCCTAGTTCTTTGCTCGACAAGCAGCCACGGACCATGAAAGATACCACTTCGTTTTTTACGGTCGCTTTTATATTTTTAGGGCTAAATTTGATATTTGTTTACGCCATACAAACTTTACCATCCGACAAATTAAATTTGCTTTAATCATTGACTAAAACCTGGAAGTATATATGTATAAATGTTTTTGTATACATGTATAAATCTGGTGATTTCAGCAAGTACTAATTCCCAAATTAAAGTTTACATGCTCAAGGCCTTCCAGTTTTAGATCCTTAGGATTTTGTAGTGCGCTGTCACATATAATCAAAAAAAAATAAAATACAACAGCTAACGAGTCACAGTTCGTTTTCGCTGTAGCGTCAGTACCGACTCCGCGGACTGCGTCGGCAGCGACGTTTTTATGGCGCGTCAGCACAAGCGCAACCCCGCTGTCTATATTGAAAATTAGAGTGTGAATAATTTCCTAAGTTAATTTATTCCGATCGTTCTGAAATTTTCCGCATCTGCTGAACAAACATGACAAAGCGTATTTGTGATTTTTTTTCAGATTCTTAATATTTTTTTAATTTCTTAATATTTTAGGAGGAAATAAAACAAAATAAAAAAAAGCGATATGTCCTGGATATAGAAGCACCTACATATCAAGTTTGGTGGCTCTAGCTCTTATAGTTGCTGAGAAACACGCACTCATACAGACGGACGGACTATGACGACTCAGTTTGTCTTGCTGATCAAGAACATATACATACTTTGTGGGATCTGCCACGCCTTCTTCTCCCAAATGTATATTTACACAACTTCATAATACCCATTCCATTTTTTACAAAAATGTCAAAGTGTATAAAAATATGATATGATAAACATAATTACAAGAATATTATTAAATATACAGTAAAAATAGCGATGTAGTCATCATATTATAGCAAAATAAGTAAGTAAATAATTATCATATTTTAGACAGTTTTAAGAAATAGTTCTATTATATAATAGCAGTAAGCATGCAAAACATATTGTATGCTTAGTGATAATAGATATAGCTGTATATCTTGTCGAAAATGATTTGAAATTTGATTGTGACGATTTAATGCAGGGGTGCCCAAATGCTGCTAATGGCAAAGCATTTTACCAACACACAAAAATAAAAACATACATATGTATATATGTACATAT
Source organism: Drosophila busckii (assembly GCF_011750605.1). Classification (NCBI taxonomy): domain Eukaryota; kingdom Metazoa; phylum Arthropoda; class Insecta; order Diptera; family Drosophilidae; genus Drosophila; species Drosophila busckii. Next base: position 23,545,709 of record NC_046605.1, read on the forward strand.
GTATATAAACGCAAACGTTTATTTTACTTCGACTTGAATGAAAAAAAAAAAACAAATAAAAAATACATTTTCATAATCGTATTTTCTACCTAATAAATTCTCAATATATATTTTATTTTTTGTCAATGATAATTTTAATAAGGCCTCCAAATGATTATAATCTATGATAACGAAAGTACGAATGACTTTTTTCAGTTCACATTGTTCAACCATCTAACAACAATTTACATTCAGATTACCGAACTTGCGGTAAAGCCTATGAAAGTGTTATTGCTCACTTCACAAAGGTGCCGAGAATGAAAAGATTACGGAAAATTACGCTTGTAGTATATACATATGTATGTATACACGCATATGCTCTTCCTATACTCAAGAGCAATTACAAAAACAAATGAACAATAGGGTTTTTTTCTTGTCAGATCTGACTTTTTTGAAAGTGTGAGTGCGGGCAGTGGGCTTCTGGCTTTTTTGAAAATGAAAGCAGCTTTTTTAATCTGTCGTTGACTAAAAAAAAAAGGTTACCTGCATGAAAAATACTAGTACATTTATTCATTCAATTTCATCAGCTTTTTTCACAGTGATTGCCCTGTAATCAGCTTTTTTTTTGCCTCAATCCAGCTTTTTCGCCTCGGAAAAAAATGGCAGCACTGCCCTGCTCTAAGGCATGCACACACACAGATAATGTCAGCGCGCCTACGAAGCCCACCTATCCTCATGCGTTGAAAGGCACTTAGGCAAGGATGTGTGCAACACTGGTTGCCTCTGGTTTGATTTCGGCAATGAGTGTTCGGGTCGCGAGATCAGCACGAAAGTTCACGAAGCATGCTCAATCGTCCAAAAATTGTGTCCTGAAACTCTTTTTAGTCGATTTGACGCCTCTATGTGTTGTATACTTAGTATTATAAGATAGCGGATTGCGCTCTTCGTTTTGATTTTTTGGTGTACTTAGCTACAGACGCTCTCATTCACATCGTATACAAAACAAAAAGAGAGAGCGTGAAAGCAGCAAAAAGGAAGCTAAGCTAAGGAACTTATGAGCAGTGCTGCCATATTAGCTTAATACAAGCTAGATGTAGTATATTGAAATGATATAGTTAATAGAATATCCAAAAATGGTCACTATATGGCAAATTGACTTTATTGAATGAGATTTTTTAGCTCCTCTTATGAGTTTTGACGCACATTTTGACGCTTATTTTAGCTTGTTTTTATTTTCAAAATCTGCAAACACTGCTCATGGGCACAATCCGCTACATTATATTATTCTACCATACTTGGGCTTAGGCACCACTGATTTTGCGAATAGACTACATTTCTGGCGATTTTCGATAAGTTTCAAATGACCGATAATTAGCAATAGATCGAATGAAATGTTTAAGAGATGAATGAGTTTTATTTAGATTTTTAATATTATATTCCCAACATAGCTATTTTCACGTCAAACTATGCTATTTTTATTTGAAAACCACCCAATTTGCCAATTCCCAAACATTTTTTTGTTAAGTTTGTATTAGATTATAGAGAAAAATACCCATTGCCTTCTGCTATTTATTAAGAAATCTAGACATTTTTGACTATTGTGGTCTCTATGTTAGCTATAATAACCGAAAGTTGGCAGCACTGGCTGCCAGCTACATATTTATATTATATGCTGCTACTACTGCTCTTAGGCTACCTAAAATACATGTGTCTAACGGATCTTGCAAAATTCGTAATTTTATTGATTTATTTTAATTTAGTTGCAATGTAATGTAATGTATGCAGCTATGTTTTTTTTTCAAGAAGCAGCACTGTACGATACATGAACATGGTGTTCATTAAAAATAAAATTTTTCAATTATCGAATATTACCATCAATATATCGATTCGGCGGGCTTATTTAATCCCATCGCTACTTTATAGTAGCCATTGTAAAGTAATTTGAAATGCTAGCGGCGTCTGTCTTTTAATTTTAGTTTCAAAGACTATTGAAATACGCATTGTATTTTGATAAGATTTACATATGTTATTTACACATACATTTTTGAAGATAATATAATAATAGTGTACCTAATTTTCTATTGCGATGAGTGCCTTTGAGGTTTGTCTTTTAACGATTGTAATAAATATGATCATTTTCCAATTCCTTTTTGCGGTATGTGTGTTTAGATAAATGTGACCCCTTCCCGACTTAGGAAAAAAAAACGCCTAGAAGGGCGCGAACCAACTGTTGTGGTCATGGCGCCATTTTCAGCCAAAGCTATTGTTCAATTCGAGGATGTGCCTATTTCCAAAACAGCTAAAAGAATTTTACGCGTTCTAAATACCAGCGATGAGGACATAGAGGTTAGTCTATAATGCTGATGAAAAAATGTCTGAATCATATACCTATGTATGTGCATAATTTGAACTCTTTATAACAAGGTCAAAGTAAGCCGTCCCATAAAACAAGAGCATCATCTTTGTATTCAGTGGCTGCAGCACACTATTCCCAGGTGCGATGAGGTATCTATGGAACTTGTGTGGAATCCACAGAATGAAACTGCATGCAAGGAGACTTTACAGCTGCTTGATAATCGCAATTTCCGGAAAGACGTTGTGGTTATACTAAAATCAAAACACAATCAACCCGAAAAGGTAAAAAGTTACACCTTAATTTCGACTAAAATGTATTAAGTTTTGTTTCTATTCCCATACATAAAGCTTGCACGAAAATTTCCCACTATAGGTAAAAAGCTGCAGCTAAAATCACCCACTGGTAACCGCAAATCACAAAAATCCGTTACATCAACAATGTCTAAAAAAGAATCTATTATTACGCACGCACGAGCTACAGTTTATAAGTCGGCCCTTCATATTGGTACATCAACCGTTTCACAATCACCACTTATCGAACGCAATATATTTAAATCAGCATTAGTAAATCCCGCGATCCAAACGCAGCACGAGCAGCCCGTAGCTCAATCACATTTATTACCGCTTTCAATTTGCTCCAAAGAGAATGTCAGTCCTGTTCAACCCAGCAACGTCCTCAGCATAATTGAGAAGATGAAATTTACTCCATTGGCTGATAAAAAACCCGTAGCTACATCTACAGCTTTCATAGACAACCTGAAAGCCTGGCCCACACCTACATTGGAGAGAAACATAGCACGTCAGGTTGACAGCAACGATATATGCCCTCGTAGTCTGAATCCTGCGTTGGCTGAGGAAATCATGGATGTTTCCTGCTTGTTAGCTAGTCAAATGGCAACAAACAAAACATTCGATATTAAGATATCAGATTCAATTAATTTGTCTGTGGATACCTTGCACTCCAAAAAAGATGAGATAGTGATGCATACGGCTAATGAGACTTTAAACCAAACAACAACTATTTTGAATGCGCCAGAATCGCAAGTATTAAGTTGCATAAGTGAAGAAGAAGATATTCAAGCAGCCAATAATTATATGGTAATTAAAGCACATCCTGAAACTAGAGCACATGATATGAAAAAAGATATACAATTAGTGGGGTCGCCATTGCGAAAGTACTCTGAGTCAATGAAAAATTTAAATCTGTTGTCTCCTCAAAACAAAATTGCAATTCAGGGTTCGATGCCAAATCTGAACGAAATGCTGCCACTACGATCTATAGAACAAAACCGTTACTATGAGAATCATCAAATATCTAATGATTTAATGCATCGCAAGATGCCATTCCTAAACAGCTCATCTAGCAGTGAAGTGAGCATTCTATTGCATCACGATGTGCAATTTAACCAATACGAGATTTTAGCCCAATCTAGTCGCTTCAACCTACATGAAGTCGGTAGTAAAACAAAGCCTATAAATCATGCGCTCCAAAGTATCAAGCGACGCTCATGCGAGCTGAGTCTATCAGATGCAACCAGCAATGAGACCTTACATCGCAGTGAAACAATTATTATCTCACCGCCCAAGAAGCAACGCTTTGATGTGGTAATTAACACACCAATCAATTCGTTAAGGCCGGGCATTAGGTCATGGCCGCACCCACAATCTAAGAAGATTAAGATGCCACAAGGGTTTGATAAAAAGCCAATGGCTACAATTAATGCGAAAGAGCAGAAAATCCATACAGAAAAGCTTTATGATACCGCCCTGTTTTTGCAATCGTGTATTAATCTCGATCCGTTTGCAGCCAGTACAACTGCTGATCCATTTCTAGCAGCAACCATTTATCTTGATGAACGCTCTGTTGAGCGGCATCAAATTGATTTTAAAAAGTGGTTAAATGCCTTAGTTAGCATTCCTGCTGATCTCAATGCAGATTGTAACAACAAAATCGACTTTGGAAAACTATTTAATGAGGTTCGAAATAAAGAATTTTCTTTGGCACCTACTAAAGAAGTTCAATCGATGACTTATTTAACCAACATTCGCCTGGAGTCATTACGTCGAGCTGCCGTTGAATTATTTTTAAGCGAGCCAATGCGTCTACCATGTTCCAAAGTGGCTGTTTATATACAAAAGCAGGCAATCCGCATACGCTTGGATCGTAATTTGCATCTGGATGTTGTCATGCAGCGTTCAATGCTTGAGTTGCTGCTATGCTTTAATCCGCTCTGGCTACGACTTGGCCTTGAAGTAATTTTTGGTGAAAAAATTCATCTGCAGTCTAACCGCGATATTGTTGGACTAAGCACCTTCATTCTGAATCGCTTATTTCGCAACAAAAGTGATGTTAGTCGATTTAGCAAAGCGTTCATGCTTACCGAGCAGTATTCGGAGGCAATTAAAAAGCACACATTGCAAAAGGTACTATTTTTGTTATTGTTTCTCGATCAAGCCAAGCAGCTTCGTATAGTAAAACACAACCCATGCCTATTTGTTAAAACATCTCCATACAAGGAGACGAAAGACATACTTCTGCGATTTTCCTCAGAGCTTTTGGCAAACGTTGGCGACATAAGCCGGGAGCTGCGTCGATTAGGTTATGTTCTTCAACACAAACAAACATATCTCGATGAATTCGATTATGCTTTTAATAATCTGGCAGTTGATCTGCGAGATGGAGTGCGGCTGGCGCGTGTAATGGAGATCATTCTTTTGCGAGAGGATCTTACTAAGCAGCTTCGAGTTCCAGCTATTTCCCGTCTGCAGAGAATTTATAACGTTAAACTAGCTTTGCAGGCCTTAAGTGATGCCAACTTTCAGCTGGCCGGGAATATTTCGGCGGCGGACGTAGTGGATGGTCATAAAGAAAAAACACTATCACTTCTCTGGCAATTGTGTTATATGTTTCGTTCGCCCAAATTTCATGCTGCTGCACGTGTGGTGCAACTGTGGTGGCGTCGTCGTTGGTTAAGCGTCATTATATATCGTCGCATTTGTTACAAAAAGCACATGATCATAGAACTTGCTACCATCCGTATACAGGCCGTATTTCGAGGACACCAGACGCGCAAAAATTTAAAACTCTACAAGGAAACACGATTGCTTGCTGCAATTGTTTTACAAAAGCATACGCGTAAATTTTTGGCGCAGAAGCACTTTTTTTATGTGTATAATTGCATATTACGCATTCAGGCTTGGTGGAGAGCTCAACAACTGGGCAGCAGTTGTCGCCAAAACTTTCAGCAATTGCAAAATTCAGTTTTATTTCTGCAACGCACATGGCGTCGGCGTATTTTTGTACGTCAACTTCAGTCTGCAATGCGTAGTGAACGATTGCAACGTGAACAGAAACATCAAGCATCGGCTATTTGCATTCAAATATATTGGCGAGCGCACTGCCTTTCCCAGCGAGAGAGACAGCTTTTTATTCAAAAGCGTAATGCGGTAATACTATTGCAACAACGTTTGCGGTCAAGGTGGTTAATGCATCATTGCCGTAGAGAATACAAGCAGATGCAACGATCTGCTCTACTTATACAGCAACGTTTTCGAGCTCATCAAAAGATGCTGCAGGAAAAACGTGCCTATGCAAAATATCGTCAGTGTGTAGTAAAATTACAAGTGCATTGGAGGGCCACACTATATATGAGGCAAGCGCTCAAATTCTATCAAAAGTTAAAATTCAACACAATTGTAGTACAGAGAAGGTGGCGTGCCCGTCTGCACATGCAACAGTTGCGAATGAATTATCTTAAGCTTAAGCAATGCGTCACTCTCTTGCAACAACGCTATCGTGGCCGTCTGGCTATGCTCAAGATTCAGTCCATCTATTTTAAAGATCGTAAATGTGTTATTAGACTGCAGCAGCGCTGGCGAGCAATTTTGGAGATGCGTAGGCAGCACATCTTTTATCTGAAACTTAAATTTTACACAAGTGTGATACAGAGGAAAATTCGGACAAGATGGCAAATGCACCGAGAATGTCAAGCTTTTAAGCAGCTTAAATGCGCTGTGATTCATGTACAACAACGGTGGCGAGCTCGTATACTAATGCGACAGCTAAGAGCGGACTACCAGCGGCTTCGAAATGTAGCAATTTACATACAGCGCTGCTTCCATGCATTAAAGGCCATGCGCCATCATCGTAAAGAGTATCTTGCAATCCAGAAAGCCATTTCTTGCCTGCAAATTCACTGGCGCAGCTATTTGCAAGCAACGGAACAACGTCAAATGTACATTAGTCTACGTCGAGCAACCATCACTTTACAACAACGCTTTCGTGCCAAAAAGTCTATGCGCAAGGAAAGAAACACTTATATACAGTTAAGGGTGGCAGTAGTTCAGGTGCAGCGGCGATTTCGCGCTCAGGTAGAGATGCGTAAACTATCTGGGGTCTATCAATACCAATTGGAGATTATTGTACGTATTCAGCGTCATTTTCGGTCTCGGTTAAGTATAAAAGAGAGTCGCTCACAGTTTCAACAAATGCGTCGAGCAGTGCTAAATATTCAACGTTGGTGGCGTGAATTGCAAAAAATGCGTCGCATTAGAAAGGATTTTCAACGTATACAGTGGGCAAGCTTGTTGCTACAGAAAAAATGGCGAGCCACATTATTAGCTCGCCGCCAACGAGAGAATTATGTTCATATGGTTCAACAGGTGTGCTTTTTGCAACAGCGTCTGCGCCTATTGATTCAGATGTGGCATCAACGTCGTCAGTTTAAGAGCTTTCGGCAGTCGGCTATTGATCTGCAACGACGTTACCGCGCCCATCGGATCATGAATGTTACCAGAACAAAATATCAGCGGCTTCGCTCAACTGTAATATGGATGCAGCTAAAATTTCGGGCAAAAAAAAACATGCAACAGCTGCGTGCTGAGTTTTTAAAAATACGCAACATTACAGTACGTTTACAGCAAAAGTTTCGGGGTAAACGCTTAAGAGTTACGTTTCAACATCTGCGAAGTAGTACTCTATTTTTTCAGTCACATGTACGTGGTTTTTTGGCACGAAAATATGTCCACACGCTTATGACGCCTGTAATGAAGGAACATCTGAATCAGAAGCGTGCGGCTTTGGTTATACAGCGCTATTGGCGTGGTTATCGTTCGCGCTGTCATCTACGAAACGCGGGTCTGCAGCTTATACGACAGCGTCTTACAAAGCTGCGTCAAAGAAGTGAGGGTATGAAAACAGTGCGCGCGAAGGTGCAGGAACTAGTTCGTGTACTACGTGGACGATTTGTAGCGTCGGAGGCACTGGCAGCTCTTAATCACTTAGGTTAGTGAGGATACCTTGGCTTAATGACTTACAGACTTTACAAATGAGAACTAATTTCAGATCGCCTCTCGCGCACGGTGCCTCATTTGATGACGTGCTGCTCAGAGTTTTTATCGTCGTTTTGCTATGGTATCATGGCACAGGCAATACGTTCGGAGGTTGACAAACAGCTAATAGAGCGATGCAGTCGTATAATTTTAAATTTAACACGATATAATTGCAACACCTTTCAAGAAAGCGGTCTGGTGACCATTGCGCAAATGTTGTTGCGCTGGTGTGATAAGGATAGCGATATATTTAACACTCTATGCACGCTAATTTGGATTTTTTCCCACTGTCCTAACAAACGCAAGGTATAAACGTGTGATGTATAAATATATAAATCTTAATATAAATTTAATGCAATTTACTAGATAATACATAATTATATGACAAACACTGAGGCTATTTACATGGTACGTGAAACCAAGAAGCTTGTCGCTCGCAAGGACAAAATGAAGCAAAACGTACGAAAAGCAATCTGTGGACGCCATCATCAAATAGAAAATTTTATGACCGCAATGCCTCAAGTGGATCCAGATTTCGGTTTTATACGGCGGAATCCATATATATTCATATCATCAGTGTTTGCATTTGAAACGATTCTTAGCAAGCTTGAAATTAATCTTTTTTAGGCATACCAATTATCGTACTACATTACCCAGATATCAAGGATATCTCTTAAATTCATAGTGAACAATTATCTTAACTTAGAGCGTTATTTGAATTATTGTTTTATGCCCTATAAATAATTGAAAAATCTCGATTATGCTTGCACATTTATTAGGACTCAAGACGCTTGCTTATTAAAATATATACACAAATTTAATTATATACAAAAATGAACTACATTCTTTAAAAATTACAAATAAGCATTGACATTTCTTGGATATAAGTACATACATATTTTAAAGACCAATCGTGTACATTTCGATACAACGACTGCGCTGTCTTGACTGACTGTCGCAATGCTGTAAGCTAGATCTAAATCCCAATAAATCTTTTAAGTGTTCTTAATACGTTATATTTTAGACCATTAAAATTCAATTTCATTTTTGACTTTTACATCAAGAATACCTACAATATAACTAGCCATAGATTATAAGCTTTAAGAGCAAAATTGGAAACATTTGTTATATTTTAACACGAAGCGCACACATACAAAAACGTTTTTAATTTTTTAGATAAATAAATTAATCTTCGTATTTATATAAGTTTTTGTTTAGGTGACGTTTCATAATTATTTATTTATTTTTTACTTGTATACTTATTTCGGCCTTTTCACGAGATACATACGGTTGCAATGTTGTCTTTGTATATTGTGGGGTTTAATTGAGTTCTTAACGTTTGCCAAGACCGAAGTTAAAGGGCTGCGGTCGTGTTGTTCGCTTGCTTTGTCGACTTTCCCGTCCTGTAAATAAATCATAAATATAAGCCTGTTAATTGTCTAACGAGGACACTTGATGCAATTTTTACCTGCGGCTGATACTAAGGTGTCTGGCATTGGCCTGTAGTTAACCTCATTTTCCTGTTCGTAGTCGTAGTCACTGCGTTTTCCCAATCCGAATGAATATGGCCGCGACCGTTTTCCCAATCCAAAGTTATATACAGGTAATCGTTTCATCCCCACACCACCATTCGTATACATATATGCTCGGCGCCCCAACCCAAAAGCATAGCGTTCCACGCGTTTATTAATGTCACTGTCATTGTCGACCATATCTGCAGCGCCATTTATAAACAAATTGTGGTCGGAATCACTGTCGTCTGTAGCCTGGTTAGGTACATTTTTGCCTATTAATGGACTACAACACATGTAGCCGAAGCAGCATAGAGCCAGCAGCATTATTTGACCGTGCAGTGTATTCATTTTTTGTTGATAAGACTAGGGAAAGCATTGAAGAAACAAATCAATACATTAACGGTTAAATTGTTGCATTCTTTATTATTTAAGGTATTTCTAACTACAACAAAAACCAAGAACGCGCATTGAAGTTGGGGAAGTGGGGACAACATTAATTTCGCGAATTGCTGCGTCAGCAGCGACAATTGTATTGTATTGAAATTGTGAAACACTTCTGTTATTTGGCCGATCCTTATGAAATTTACAGCATCGGTCGAGACAAAGCTTATGAAATTTGAGATTTTTCTGTTAAATATTGTGGACATGAATGATTTTTTTTTTTTTATTTACGTGCAAGGGTCCTGCCCTCCCTCCAAAAAAAAGTGTATTGTCGCGGATCATTCTTTATGTGCACACATACGAAAAAGGTCTTAAGACACATAAATACCCATGCTGTGTTATTCCCCATTATTTAAAAAATATTCCCACTTTTAACGCCTTAAACAAGTGGGCGCAATCAACTTTTATATACACTTTGACTAGATCATCACAGCAAATACATGCATGCCGCCTGCGTCGGCAGCGACGTTTGTATGGCGCGTCAACCAAGCGCACCCGACGTCAGACGAAAATTAGATGTAATAACCAAGAATAATCCGATCGTCTCGGAAAGTTTACATCTGTGAAAAACCATACAAACGCGATGATTCTTTTCAGATTCTTTAAATATTTTGATTGCTTAATATGTGGTGGAATAATTTTGTTTTTGATTTGCGGGAGAAATAAAACATAATAAAAGAGTTGTGGTATACGGAGAACATGTTACTGTAGCCTATAGTTGCTGCGAACGTGCTCCAATTCAGACGACATGGATATGAATCGACACAGTTTGTTGCTGATCAAGAATACTGTTGTGGTGCACCTCCTTCCCTGACATTATATTCCAATTCTATGGGAGAGAATTAGTAATTCGATTTCGAAGAATATTCACTAGGCTTATGGTGGCGTCGCGATCATCTGTCCCCGCTGAGACACACACTTTTAGATATATAGTATACAAAACAGATAAAAGTTAATTGTAAAATGCCTATAAGACACAAAGACATTACACTCCACGTACACTATGCAAATTATTCGAATGCCAGAATCAAACACGAATAGAACGTGCGAAAGAATGAATCGAAACGATTCACTCTGCCATTAACGACCAGAATGCCAATAAGATCAAAGTCCGGGTTGCTCATCGCGGGCGTTACTCTCAATTGAATGCCAGCGCACGGTCGGCAGTAACGAATGCTTTCAATAGGATTTTCAACCGAGCAGCAGGATCACTAAAATCAGATAACTATGGGCCAAAAGTACAGTACAAATGCGCTATTGAATGCCCGACGAAACAAGGCAGACAGATTTGTCAATTTTACTCTTGATCGATGACAAGATCAAATCGTTGGCGTTGCTCATCAGGTTTGCTGCCATATTTGGAAGGCGTGGACGCACATCAGCTGAGCTGCCATCGAATCTTCGACGGGTGACAGCAGCGATAGCAAGAGATCTCGACAGCGACAATGCTGCGAGAGAAAATCATAATTGGGATGAGAATCACATGGCGCATAAGCAACTTTGGATGGCAGTTGCCGAATGTGAGTTAACGGCGTATTCGAAACTATGCGTGAGTCTTGATATGCTATCCGAATTTCTTAAGAACTCCCGTTAGCGTCCAAATCTCAGCTGCCATGAGTTAATTGCAAGCCAATTGTCTATCATGTGAAATGTAAGAAATGAAATTGCAAGAATGACGATGTTGACATAAAAATGGTTCTATTGCAACTGGCCACTCATCACTCCAACAATCGGTTATGAGTCGCTGCGCTGCCTGTCACACACGCTAACAGGGACGCATACATAGAAAAATCAGCGGCGCGCAGCGTAGCCACCTTCATGAAACCTCTAGGCGAATGATGGGCAACACATGCTCGATTTCGCAAATGATTCTTCGTTGCGATTTGATCAGCACGAAACTTCACGAAGTATGCCTGGGGCTCAAACGTCCAAAAATTTTATGCAGCACATTTTTAGTCGATTTGACGCATCTATGTGTATGCTTAGTGCTTAAACACAGCTTAAAAACATTGTGTGTTTAAACAAGTGGACAAATTAAAGTTGGCGACCAACTTTAGAACCATTGACTAGGCAAGCACACGATGCCTCAATGAACACATATAGCACACAAACAGCGACACTCTTGCCGCTGCTCGCACGACGTTGTAGGCGCGTCAGCCCTCACTGCGCGCGGTAATTGAAAATTAAATGTAAATACTCCTAAGTTTGATCGCTAAGTCGACCATCCGTCGAGGACAAAAAATACTTTGGGGTCTGCACTCCCTTCCTGCCTTTAACATGCATGAGCAACTTCATAATACCCTTTTCCATTTACAAAAACAAAGTTATAAAAAATGTAATAATTCGGTCGTAGCAAAGCACAAGCAATAACATTTTTCATTTTAAGCTATAAAGCATAAGAAATAAGTAAAATTTGCGTTCGACTGCAAGCATGCCAAGTTAAAAATTAATCAGTAAGGCCTTCCACACGTATTTTATTGCGGTCCGGAATTGCTGAGGCGTACGCTATCTGATATTAAATTAACTTTTTGTATCCCCGCGTAGCTGCGACAGTAAGCTGACGTCGAACTGGAGCCTATAACTATTAACAGCTACTTTAAGGTGCCGGTTTTATTAGCCTTTCGACACTGTTAAAGCATATTGTCTTTGGTTTGAGGCTCATAATTGAAACTACACAACGCAGCTGGTTCTCTTTGGTCTTTTTGCTGTCGTTCAAGTCAAGCAATTAACAAAAAATGAAAACTTTATATTCATTAATCAAATCATTTGAGTTTGTTTTTTGTTGACTATTAGGTTGCTTTATACAAAATGTTGATGTACTTGCCATCAAATGGCAATGCCCTTAACATTACTATCAGCAGGATAGAAATTCACTTGCAAACGCAACTTGGAAACGCAACTTGAACCTTCATAAATAGGAGTTTTTTGTGCAGCAAACAACAACAAATCATGCAACAGGTTACCCACATATACACAAAGTGCGTGGAAGACAGCTGTGACCCGACCATGATTTATATTCGTCCTATGCAGCTGCCGCATTTTCCACGGTGCATAATAAAAGAAAAACTCGAATCTATCGTCGCGTGGATAATAGGCAGAACACAGTCATATTCGTTGAGCTTTATCAAGCTCATGTTGACATATGTACATATATATTTGTGACACTATCATAAATCTGCAAGCTAAAATATTTTTGTAAACACATTATTTTATTTTTTGTTTAGGACATATACACCGGATACTCTCAAATATATACATACTATAAGTATATGTACACTAGTCAGCATTTATATTATATTTTGCAGCGTTTTCCTATGTATCTTTTTATTTCTTCAAGTATATTTTTTCAAATTATCTATGGTGGTTAGTTAGTTTAAAAATATATGGATAAAGTCAGATCTGTATCATATTAATCCATAGAAAATTCATATATTTATATTCAAATTAGTACCACCGAAGTACCACCAAATTATAGAAATTATTGCCCCCTCCTTATCCTTACAGAGTTACATACATATAAATGTAATATGAAATAGAATAGTGCATAAAAAAAGAGACGGATAAATTCCAATGCTTCTGGCTTTTGAATGTAGCTTGCCATCAAAAAGCAATTTAAAAAAACAGGGTTATATTTACTCTACATAGTGGCTAATATCCGATGTGCCAAGAATATTTGCCTGTCAGTGAAAACGTTCGGAAATTAGAAATGTTTTTTTTCCATTTCCAAGTTAAATTTGCAAAGGATGAATACTATAAAAGTAAGCATCTAACTCTTAGGCGTTCACTAATGCTTGCAACGAAGGTAATTTAAGCAGATGTTGTAAATGAAGGCATACATCCTGACATAAGTAAATGCAAATAAGGTAAAAAATAGCTCGTGTACAGAATATTTAAAATGTACGAAATTTCATGCAAATGTAATATTAAATTTAATTAAATACCGTTTAAAGCTTTCCCTCATACAACCTATTAAATAACAAAAGCGTGTCAAATGAAGTCGCTAAATTAAGAAATATAAATTTACCAGCATACTAGGTTGAATTACATACGTTATTGCATCAAACTAGATGATATGTACACAATTATACGACAACAATGATAGAAAAACAATAGATATTTATTTTATATTTGTGTAAGAATAAAAATAAGACAGTTATGTGCCTTCAGCAAAAATAGCCATATATACATATATGTAAGTATTTTCTGTTTTTGCACATTTGGTTTAATTTCATTATGAGCGATGTTTGTCTATTGTATGGAAAACATATATTAATGCCGTTGGCTTTTTGTCGGATTTGTTAGAATTTTAGTCTTTTGGCAAATTCAATGTGGCATTTCATTTTTATTCATGACAATTTGTGAATGCAAACCAAACGAAAAAATTCATATTTCTTTTTTATTCTTGTCAAGAGCTACATACGTCTAGTTTTATGAAGGTTATTTATAATTTATGAATTAATTATTGTTCCTTGCATCATTATATAATTCCATTTTTTTTAAAGGATTTAATGATAAGCTTATATTTTTTATTTAAATTATATGGAATAAACAAAAATAAATGTTAAATACTGTTGTTTTTTCCAAATTATTTATTTGAATATTTTACCTTTGTTCAACCGAAATGTACAACGTATTCAAAATATAGAATATGAATGCACTTAACTATTTGAATTTAATGAAAAAAAATGTTATAGCACAAACACATGCAAAAGTAGTGAAATCCTTCTGACTGCCGACGGGTCGTTGCGCGTTGACAGATCTAATGTCGGCTAAGTTGTGAATCCAAACTCGTGGATGCGCCCAGTTTTATATGCTGTGAGCTGGGGATGCTTGCTGTTATCAGCCCAACACCCACGGGAACAGCAGCTACGATTAATGAGGTGAATAACGACAGTTCCGACAATGTGTGTGGTGAGTTTTCGTCTGTAAGTTCGACATCGTCAACATGGTTGCATCAGATATACTAACACATACTAACTTATATATACTTAAATACATACATACAATAGCAACAAGTAAAATATTTGTTGTACCATACTGTGTACAATAAGAAATCATATTGCATTGCAATATAGACATCTATATGTCTAAGGATGCTTTGTATGCAAAGGTTATGTATCATATTTTACTCAAATATAAAAAAAAATAGTTTATTAAGAACATTTTAAATATTCCGTCCAAGAAAATGGGGATATGTAAGAATAACGAAACCTACTTACACCTATGGGGAAAAAATGTTTTTTACTTCCCCCATGTGAAGTATAGATGGAATACAAATATTAATATTAATATTAAGCAAAACAAAATATTTTTAACGATTTTTTTCAAGACAAGTAAGGTGTTTTTAAATCAGTTAGTGTAAATAAGTTAGGTAACATTTTGGTTTGTTCTCAAACCACATTTCTCGCATTGTTCGACAATCGATTTCTTGGTAAATTTATTTCTCAAATTAATAAATCCTACTAACTAGCCACAGGCTAGATCATTTAAAGATTTATTGGAGAATTTAAAAGTGTAGTGTACAAAAATGGAACAGTAAAATATTGTATGTACATGCATACAATACGTAATTTTTTTTATGATTTAAGTCGAAAATACATTTGTAATTAATAAATTAAACTAATATTATTACTTCATAAATAATCAAACATTAAGAAATCTAGAATTTTTGTTGTGATCCATTTCTACAGTAAAAATCGACTTGGGTTTACTTACAGCTTTTTTTTATTTATTAAGATCTCAATTTTTAAAATATTTTCATATTCCGGTGTTGCCCTTGTAAACATGCATATAGTACATGCATTCATATGTACATATTTATTAAAGGCTGACTTAACCACTGATTCATAAAGCCCACGTGAATTTGAGTAAGTACATATGTATGTATATACATACGTGCATTTATACATATGTATGTATGTACCTAAATATAAATGTACATACTTAAATATGTATGTATATATGTATGTGCGGAACTATTTCAATTTTATTGAAAAATTGTCAACAAGATGGGCTGCGCATTAGTCAAATGCAGGCAAGCTTGCCACATTTGCTTTGTGGTAGTTTCTCGAGGGCAGGCAACCAACTGACAGTTTAAATGACATGCATGTATGTAATTTGTTTGTGTTTCTTTGTTGCCTTGCAAAAAACTCCAAAGGGAATCTTTAAACTTGTAACATACATATAAAAAACGACACGTTCTGGAATTTTATTCTGCCAACGCTGCACTATGGGGGATTTTTTCGAATTTTTTGGCATAAACTCGAAGTTTAACACTAGAGAGCTGAAATTTAGCATACATATGTACATACATACAATACGTAAATTTTTTGATGATTTAAGTCGAAAATACATACATATGTACATATGTAATTAATAAATTGAAAACGCAACTTTAGTTTTCCGATTTATAGGGATTTGATAATCAATTATACACTTATCTTTGTTTTTTGGAAGTTTTGTGTGATTTATTTTAGATTTTCCCGTTGAATATTATGTGACCTAAATAAGACTTAATACATAGACTGAGGTCATTCCTAGAAAAGCCAAATTTGGTAATACAAGACTTTCCTAAGCTTTAGCGCTGATTACTTAGGTGTTGTTTTAGAATCTAGGCAGTAAAGTAAACATTGCACACCGAATGAGCAGGGCTACAACTGTTATGTTTGCCTGTAAGAAGGCTTAAGTAAAGTACACTATAGTATAGAACAATGGCTATACTAATAGTGACACGATGGCCTGCTCTACTTTTGAACCTAACCTAATCTAACCTGTATTGTGAATCGGCGGTGCCTTAACAGCCCCAAAAAATTGCAATTGCGCAGAAGAAGATGAAAGCGTAGATCACCTCTTCTATCATTGCTCTGCACTTAGCAGCAGACGAATTCAGTTCTTAGGGTACTTGTTTCTATAATGTTTGTAAACAATAGTTCAAGTATATATGAGTGATTCTAGTATTGAAGCTGAACAGTATCAAATAAGAAGAGAAAACTGAGCGGATTTTGTTATGAAGTTATGAAAATATTTACAGAAAAATTGTAGAGAAATAATATGGAAATTGATCGAGGAGTAATCACTCAGAGCAGATTGTTCCAGTAAGAAATCTTGAATAACCTTGGCTCAAACATCTCCCGGGCAGGGAAAAGGTTCAAGTTTTTTATTTGGCTGGATCTAAATTATTAGTTAGTATTAGTTATATAGTTGTATATAATATTTCTTGGAGGGATGTTAATTATCAAGTTCGATTTGAGTGACATATTAAGTAAATAATCAAGATCAATAAAATCGTGGTAGAAAAAGGTCACATGAAAAAAGACCTGTTATAACCGTTGTTTGTACAACATATACATCAGGGCAGAAGGTAATTCATGTGATTTCCAAAGTATTGTCATTGGCCACATCAGAGCTGTTAAGTTCAATAGACGCTCTCTTTGTGTGTAACCCTACAAATTTTAAAGTACATGCAAATTTGTAAAAAAAATCCCTTGATTATAATTGTACTTAAAGAAATATAATTCATACTTTCGGCTTTATAATTATGAGCGAGATAAGGCCTATAGGGTCATATAGTCAATAAATTGTTGAGAGGATAGATCGTTTTGTTATAGATTTCGTTGCCTAAATTGAGGCGAAATTGAACAGTAGTTGATCCGTTATAGTGTCCCATACTAAACCTAAAACCCTTGGCGACGTCAGTTCCGTCATAGAATTTCAAAGTTTTTTGTCTATCAGGTTATCCTGAAGAACCGAAGGAATAGCGAACCCTTGCTATTTGAATTCTCGTTTGATCTTTACATCTTGATCGATGCCATTTGCTTTAAAGATTAAGTCATCTACATAAAAGTATTGTGGCAGAATCAGTAGGGCAGGCCACGGGATCAACTGAGCCGACAATCTGAGCTTTCGGTTGGGAATAGCCGACCGTAACCAAAAGCTCTGTATTGTTGATCGGCCGACCAGAGACTCAAGCCCTGGGCACTTGTCGTCCCTAGGCGTCTATTAACACTAGGTTCTCTTCGACCTTGGCTTTCTTCGTCTTGGCTGAACATCCGGAGAGTCGACAAAACACGCTCTTGTACTGAATTACAAAATCTGCTAGCAAAAAAGCAATCTTCAAAATAAAGACAATTAAAACACTGCTTTGCGACATTTATTTTACAAACCCCCGTACCTAAGCCTTGCTAATATTCCAGATGCCCACCTCAACCGCCTACCGCCAACCTGCCACAGGATTGACTCCACTCGGCTAACCGGTAGCCTAGCACCGGGACACTAACAGACTTAGTGCCACCAACAACAAACTAAATTTCGCTATAGTCTAATATAATTTTTTTGACAAGGTGAGAGAATTTCTCTTCATCATTGCACAGTGAATGCATGGTGCGATCCCAAATAAGATAGGAGGCCATACGTCAGTGTATCTAATTTTTAAATTTGTATATAATCTGCTGGGTCATTGCGCTACACTATGTATTGCAAGTAATTATCAGGATGCATTTTACATGTCTCCGATCAAAGCAATTTTAAAAAATCTAAAATGCAAAAGGCTATATATGATTTTTGGTTGACTGTTATCATTAAAAGACACCAGAAGTTGATTTAGCCAAATCATCAAAGATAACCCTCAACGTGGTTGGGCTGTCTGATTAGTCGCTCCTTTTACTTTGGAGGTTAGCGACATGTGGCCTAAGCCTACATTGATGAACGCTGCATTCTGGGCTGACTTTTTCGAGTTTCCTTTCCAATACTAAGAAGCTGCACAAGGCGCGATGATATTATTCTCGAAGATTGGCAAATTTATTTTATTCAATTTCCAAACATTTTTTAACAACAGTCGTAAGTTCAATCTGACTGTCCAGTGTGCAGGTGTTCTGTACAAATGCGGTAATGATGCATGGAGTTGGTGTGCTGCCGGAAACCATCCAACCAAACTTGGTTTTCCGAAACCTTGGTAGATCTGGAGCGAGCTGAACTTGCTCACCACACAAAAGGTCAAAAAAGAGTTCTGCGCCGATTAGAAGGCTTATACGTTGAGGCTTATATGTTGGTCAGCTATCTTGAGGCTTGAAGGGATACTCCAGTGCATGGGGTCAAATTTAAAGTGGCTGTATGTCTTCGGTGTTGTGAGTGACAACGAAAGAAAACATTGCATAATATCCTACATCTTGCGACTGTACGGCAATTTTGACGGTTCTATCAGGTAAGAGGATTGAGACAGCCAGATATTTGTGTATGCGAGCGTTTATATTTTAGATGCAATTGGTTGGCAAGCCTTGAGGTTACAAAGCTAAGCTGGGATGCGGAATCAGAATGGCGCGACCTGGAACCTGACTGTGTATATAATATGTGTAGCTAGCAACACATAGTCAGAACTAGAAGCTGGGAGGAAATCAATGCAGATGATTGCTGATTCGACCTTTCGGCCATAGCTGTTGGCGTAGAGGTAACCAACTCGTTTTTCACTTGCATGTGTAACAAGGAGTGGTGCCTTGCCGTATCTCTTTTCACACTTTGCAGCACAAAAAGCGACTTCAAGTGTGCCTGAAAATGAAAAATTTTTTTTATCAATTTCATAACTATCCCCAATTATCTCGATCGAATTGTCAGGAGCCGCAAAGATGATGATTTTAAGTTGTGGTTATCCTTTCGTTCTTGGTCACCATGGTTGAGAACATCGCCTCAAAATGCGACCCATCCATATAATTGACACTAAAACGTGGAAGATGTGGGTCGGGCACTCGTGTTCTAGTAGTCGCACCTGGCATTGCTTACGCATGCTCTTCGATGAAGTGGCGAGCCGTTGAATGCGGAGTCCTGGTACAACGATATGGACCTAGATCCCGAGAGAGCCTTGATATAATAATTACAAAAGTGATCTCTATCATCTGAAATTAGCAGCATTAGGTCGAGCGTTTCGTAAGGTAAGTCATTGCACACAAATTCGACTAGCTTTAAGATCCGATTCTCAAAGGACGGCAATCAACTGCCGCGTAACTCACTAGCTTTCCCAAGAGAAAGTGGATTCTGGGGAAACGCGTCGTTTGGCATAACGATTCTTTAATTTACTCTTTATCTTTTTAAAAAGTTTCAGTCTTTCAGTGAAGTAGAGAGCTGAACAATGTAGCGTAGTAGTTCAGGATGTACTGCAATAATTGCGCATTACATAACATTATTTTAAAAAATTGTTTAATGTGCACTGCCGGGTGAATTGCCAGCCCATGGCTATGCAATGTCTAGCTTAGGTTGGGGATCGAAGCCACCTGGGTACTTATGCCTAGAGGCTGCCTGGGCTGGGGGACCATACCCAAGCGTCGAAGGCATGACTGCTACCACCGGCGGCCACGGACAAAGCGACACCGACAAGACAATGTTCATGAAACAGCATAGCCTCCGGCAATAAAAGACAGAGGTAAGATGACTCTGTTAAGGCGTCTAAGAGCAGACGGTTGTGCTCGAGAGGAATCCTGCCCAGCCCGAACTTCAAATAGCCATTATCGAAAAAAATTATCTATAAGGTGAAAATTTTCCTTTCGGATAATTTTTTTCGATAATGACTATCTGGCTTATTGTGGAGTCGGCAATCAGCAAGGCCACATGAAGTGCTGAAGCGGACAGAGAGCCCGTTCATGGCCGTGCTTGATCGCATCAAGTGATAAAAAGGCGCCAATGCGTTGGATTGTGCCAACGTGGAGTCGCTAAGATTCCTTCTAGACACCGAAACCTTGGTGTTTGTGCTCAATTTTGCTCTCAATAAAATTAACTTCTACAAGCGGTAGCAAAAAATTCTTAAATGTTTAAATATAATAATTTTAATGTAATCGAAAAGTACAAGTTATCGAAATGTTCAAACGTTATCAAAAAATTTAATAATTTCAAATTCTCTGCAAGTTATCGCAAATTGTAAAAACTATTGATAATTGCATAAGCAAGCGAATAGGCAGATAATACAAAATTATTCGTGTGTGTATGAGATTGGTATCGTTTCTTTACATTATCTAAAAATACCTGTAAATATATGTAAGAATTTCGTTAACACATATATTTACAGGTATTTTTAGATAATGTAAAGAAACGATACCAATAGAATAGGTAAGAATTTCGTTAACACATTAAACGGATTTTAACAAATATTATTTTTGATCTAAAAAAGATATAAGACGGAATAGAATTGTATTTTAGAGACGCTGTATAGCCGAACCCATAAAAACTTGAAACCTGAAATTTTCATCAAGATTCTATTAAAAATATCTTAAGTGCTTCCAAGGCTTGATTTTCCGTCGAAATTCCGGAAAAACAAAATATTTCACAGCGTGATGAGCGTCTAAAATTTTCACTAAAAATATATTAAGAGTGTGTTTACCGTACTGAGACTTCAGGGAAATCCGAGAAAACGCAATTTTCGACATTTACTTATTTATTTATTTATTTTATGTCAACTATGAACAGTCGACGATAAAAAATATTTATAATGCAATTCAAATTTTAAAATGATGCTTTTGTTTTTTAATTTGATAAACTTATTGATTTGGAGTGTTAAACAGATCCAACATTCGTTGCAAGGATTGGGGAAAACCCAATCAGGTCTGGGTTAGTGGGAATTATTAATAGTTAAAAAAGGTAAAATAAGTCTTTAAATTAGTGTTAATTACTAATAGTTAAAAAAGTTAATATAGATCTTTGAGTAATACAATCAGAGGCCTTTAAGTTGACAACAGAGTAAAGTTTGTTGTAATCAGTACAGAGTACTCGAAGGAGTTCATGCAGTGAATAATCATTTGTGCAAACGTTAAGTGATAAAGGAACAAAATTTTGTGTGTCAATTTCCCCTTTAACTAATTTAATAATAATATGGCGGTTAGCTAACGATGGTAGATTAATTAAATATAGACGAATAGTATAAGATGGTAGATCAACTCCTGGAACCTAGTTAACTTTTAACCTAGTTAAAGCCTCGCAAAGCATATAATAAACATTTTTTTTTTGACAGATTCAATACTATTCTGGTGGTTCGAGTATTGTGGAGACCAAACACAAGAGCATATTCCAGAATCGAACGAACAAGAGATGCATAAAGTAATTTAGTTGTCTAAGGGTCATCAAATTCTAAAGCCGAGAACTTGAATTGCCTTACGGACAGTTAGAGAAACATGCTTGTCAAACTTTAGCTTTCTATAAAGGAGAATACCTAACTCATTTACTTCTGCTAATCTATTGAAAGCTAAGTGGTCAATGTGGTAGTTGACTATGTGAGGCGAGTGTCTATGGAAGGACATTACTTTACATTTAAAAGAGTTAAGTTTTAATAAGTTGTATTTAAAGCGGTCAAGATCTGTCTGCAATAAAGTACTACTTGACATCTCTCTAAACGATAGGCATGGCTTCACATCATCAGCATACATTAGAACGTTTGAATTCACAATGACTGAGGGCAGATCATTGATAAATAGGTTAAAAAGCAACAGTCCAAGGTGACTACCCTGAAGAACCCCAGACGTCACAGACACTGGCATGGAAACCGCTGACTTGAAAACTACCTTTTGAATTCTGTTAGTTCGGTAATTAGATACCCACTTCAAAAAATTCTTTGGAAATCCGATAATATTTAATTTATTTATTAAAAGGCGATGATTAACGGAATCGAATGCTTTACTAAAATCAGTATAAATAACATCAGTCTGAATTTTGTTTTGAAAAGCTTTAACCACCCTTGAAGAAAACTCAAGTAAATTGGTGGTGGTAGACTTTTGTTTAACAAAACCGTGCTGATAAGGTGATATAATTGAACTACAGAAATGCATAAGTTGAGATGTAATAATTTTTTCAAAGCGTTGAGGTGTCGCAGAAAATTTTGAAATACCTCTATAGTTGCTTACGTGACTTTTAGGACCATCTTATGTAATGGAATAATGAATGATTCCTTCCAGATTGAAGGCAATAAGCAATATTTAACGGACAATGCAAAAAGTCTATATAAAATTAAGTATATGGAACCAGCGCAATATCTAAGTACGCAACCTGGTATGCCATCTGGTCCTGGAGTGAACACAGGTTTCAATAAATTTAGTTAACGCAATATCGATTCTTCGGTAATCACAGGCTCTGGAATAAAAATAGATTTTTGTACGTTATAAGGAGTCGCTATTAACAGAATAAGTTGTTTGAAAAAAGTCTGCATTTATTTGACGTCGTATTTTCATATCACTGAATTAGGTATTAAAGAAGATTTACGTTTAAAATTTACAACTGTTTAGAACTGTTTAGGATCAGAAGCAAACTGAAGCCGACAGCGACAGAAATAATCGTTGAATAAGTTGAAATTAGACTTGGCAGTAGAATAGCGTGAAAAATCAACACTGTTCACTGTACGCTTATATTTTTAAAGTATCGCGATTTTATATTCTTTAAACCAGCTAACTCACGGGTAAACCATAGAGGCTTTTTAGACCTACTAGGCTACCTTCGACGAACGCATTTGTAAAGGCGTCTTAAAAAATAAACAAAGCAATTTGTAAGTTATTACTGGAAAACAAGTGAGTCCAGTCATGATTTATAATAAGGTTATTTAATTTATTAAAGTCGGCTAAGACAAAGGGGCTTAAATGCTACTGTACTGTATACAGTTTGCTTTAGAGCCGGCAGTTCTATAAGCAGTTCCAAAGTTGGATGAAAGGCATCTTCGGGGAGCACAATCGGATCAATTCTGCTAACAGTGAAAGCTGAAGGATCTGATACAAATATTAAATCAAGAAGACGGTTGTTGCAATTACGAACGTTATTGATTTCATTAAGTAAAAGATCAAGTATTAGTAATACTCATGAGAGCTAGTAGGAACAACTAAATTATTACCAATATACATCTAAAAAATTAAAATCTCCCAGTACACATAAATAATTCCTATCAGAGAGCATAGAGGATATTAATTGTATATTAGATAAGTGTTCATTCATTAAATTTTCTACAGTTATAAGGGCTTAGGAATCTTTTCTTGAATGTAAGAAGTTACATCTTCAACGAAAGTATCCGAATGAAGCCTAGAAGGCTAAGGCTAAAAAGAGCTTAGGAGTTGGTCGGGGAGTATGGAAACTTTCAGTGGGCGGCGACCTAAGAATCTTTCTAACAATTTTGGATGACGGACCAGCCTCATCATCATTTATGACTATGCTAAGGTAAGCTGGAGTAACAGATGTTACTGGACAATGTTAGATTGTTATTTTTTTTAGGTGTTACAGTCATCACCAACATAGATTCGTCTAAGACTTTAAAAGCTTTAAACTGCAGTGTATTAAAGCTCTTTCGCAGAGCATCGAAATTAAGTTTAGTCTGTCGCATAAATCTAGACATTACGGCCTCGGCTTCCCGGCAAGATTCACATGATTATTTTAAGCCGATATTATTGACAATCGAATCTTTAACCTTAATTGTGAAACCTACACACTTGACAAGTATAATATTTATCGCACAGCCAGCATCCGATGCACTCAGCATTTGCATCGCTTTGGGATGTGCAATTTTAATTTTTATTTTAAAAATGGAAAAAACCATTAAAAACTATTTTTATTTGCCTTTTTTTATTTCCTAAAAATTCTCTTAAATTGAAAAAAAATAATAAGTTTACAAGTCTTATAACTAAACTTAATCTAACATTTTTTTTTGTCTGCTTTAGGATTGCATAAGGGTGCGAGGAAAGCTTGCTGGAGTATATTTGCCTATAGTTGTAATTGTCTTCTCTTGGCTTCGAATTACGTATGGCATGTGTGTCTTCTGTCGACATACGTCACTTCCTTTGCTTGTGGGAGCGCGGAATTGCTTAGTGCGAGCAGTGGGAAATTTGGCCTGTTTGGGGTAAACGTAACATGCTTGCATTTTTGTTCGTTTACTTTTATTTGCCAGTCAGAAAGCCATTTCCCCACTTCGACCGTATGAAGCGCCAATTACGTTGATGCATGCATAGGGCATTAGGACCGGCTGAGAATAGCTGTTTTCTTTTTGGAATATCTGCTGTGTAAAGAACATACAGCATTAATCCATTCGCGCTGTTTTGCGGAACTCCAGCTCCAATATTGTAGTCGACATAGCAGATAATTCTATTACACCCACTGCAAATTTCCGGTCGTGTAAATATGCGTTGAATCTTCTACCCAAACTCTATTGAATATTTGGGATGCATTTAAAAACATTGAAGTATAATATTCTCGATTTTCGAATGCACTTCTTATTTCAGATGTTATGCGATTCACCTTCTCCATAGCACCGTGTTTTTGACGAAACCCAAATTGATGTGAAGGGATTTTGTTAAAGATTTTTTAGATATTCATCCGAGTCTGCACCCCTGGCGGACTCCAGGGTGTTGTCAATGTTCTCGATGTCAGCTTCAACGTTGAGTACAGAATTTAGCTTAGGTTAGGTCAATCTAATTGGTTGATATTCTTTTTCTGGATGGCTGAGTAAATGAATTAGATCGGGTAAGTGGACAGATAAGAGATCCGATAAACTTTTGCTCCTAATCAAGTTTCTGGGCATATTTTTGGCAATTGCTAATCGAGCAGTTTGTTTGGGTCTGTTCGCCAGTATTTTGGCCTACCGGGGGAAACGTGCTCGAGCTTGTTACTGCCATTTATAATTACATTATAAAGATGCTTTTCTCTTGGAGTCATGAGGCGTGAAGCCCAGTATGTGTGCTTGGCCTTGTAGTCTCCAGCTGCCATGAAATGGTCTCCTAGTAAGCCGAGGAACTGCATATTATATTGAAACTTGGGGGGTAATACACTGTAGATAGAGTCAGTTTGTTACCACTCATTTCATTTCTATTTCCTCGCCCTCCTCCGCAAATGAAAAAAAAATTCTAAATAAATCACACAAAGCCTTGTCATGCTTTTGACCGAAACCTCAAATTTCAGAATGATCGGGTAAACAACTAAGGAATTATTTACATTAAAATTTTTAATATACTCAGCTGGGTGCACTTGCTTTAGCATCAGGATGGTAAGTTGCCTCTTAAATTGAAGTTATATATGTTTGTCAGATGTGTTTCTGACAGCTGCATAACGTCGATATGTTCGTCGAGCAGGAGTTGAGATAACTCAATTTTATGCTGTGAAACGCCATTAGCATTCTACGTGTATATACAGAGGGAGGTCATTGATTATTTGGACTGATGTGACACAAACATTTGTATCAAAAAGGTTTTGATTACGCCGCATTGACATGACATGGCTTTGCATTAGGTTAGAGAACATTGCCTCAGGGTTGTTTTGTTGCTGCTCCATAGGTTAATAATTGTTTGTCATGTTTATCTCTAAGTGTGGTGTTTTGGTGCGATGTATTTAAAGCAATCCTGATTTAAAGCGCTTGACACAAATTTTACCTTGTTGAGGATTCGGAGACAAGTGACGATCTGTGATTTAGATGGTGTACACCCGACCACTTTCAGAGCGCAGCGTCGCCACCCGCTGGTATATTTTATTTTTCAACTCCTTATATATTGGGCACCCTTTGTCATTAGCGGCGTGATTACCAGCACAGTTGCTGCACCTTATAGTGCTAGAATGGTTTATGAATGCTGGGTAGTGTTCGGAATCATGAAGCTCTCCACACGCCGGGCGGAGTGTGCAGTATGACATTGTACAGGACCGTTGCGTTTTTGTTTTTTTTACAGTAATTCCACGATGCAATAGAAAGTTTGTGATAGGATGGTTTTTGTTGCTTTTGTTTTGATCGTTGATTCCAAGATGGCTTTTGTTGCCGTCGATGATACATAGGGAACCTGTGCTGCTAACTATGGGATCGCGCGGGCTGCCGATACCATTGCGGTTCTTGTTGTAGTTGTTGTTGCGGTAGTTAGAGAGACTGTTGTGCTAGTCAACGTAGGTGAGAGTATTTTTTTTAGGTCATTGTATGCTTGCGTATGCTTGCTTGCTGAGCAAGAACAAGCTCGCTTGTTAAGTGCAAGTGTTCTGTAAGTAACGTGCGAAAGATAAATTGATGGGGTCTTGAGCTTAGCCAACTTGTGGCTTTGCTTGTCTTTTATTGTTTGATTATTAGGCCAAAAACAAAGAGTTGATAAAACTAAGAACTGCGCTGTTAGAGACTCTGCCGGAGGGCAGCAAAACAGTCGGTATTAGTGTAAGTATGTATATATAGAGCGATCGCGTATTCCAGAAATGCCGACTTAGCACTGATACTGCCCGTTTCATTCCTGTGTGGTCGTATTACTCTACACAATAAATAAGTGTGCTTATGTAAACATTATGACAAAGTGCTACAATGTATTTGATATTTAATTTATGCATTTGTATAATTGTATTTGAACATACTACACTTCGTACTTCTGGTTTGGGGTAATTGACCGCTCCAGAAATACTGCATCAGCTGTATTATCGGTCTGCTAAAAAAGAGAAGTATGCGTTGTTTCGTTTCAAAGCGAGCAGGCGCTCGTCTTGCTCACCCTGTCCCTGGTTACGAAATGTCGCTTTGACTCATCTTCATAAGTGCAACTTAATTTATTTATTTATTTTTTTTTTTTTGTATATGAAATTATTTTTTAACAATTAGTAAATAATTAGGTTAATCAAATATTTAGTGCGATTTCGTCGCACTAAGCGTCTTTTCGCGTTATATACTAATTATTACGACTCTCACTGCACTCTAGACTTGTATAATCTATATTTTTCCGGAGTTCTATAAAAACACGCCTGCATGCGACGACGTTATAACTCTTTTTTTTTGTGTTTTTTTTTTCTTTACATATATTATATTATTAAGTGAAGAAGCAGTACTTCAAAAGTGTACTATAACATCACATACACTACATACATTTTTTTTTTGTTTTTTATACACTTTGACATTTTTGTAAAAAATGGAAAAGGGTATTATGAAGTTGCTCAAATGTATGTAACAGGGAGAAGGAGGCGTGGCAGACCCCACAAAGAATATATATTCTTGATCAGCAAGACGAAACTGAGTCGATATATCCATGTCCGTCTGAATCTTGGAGCAACTGTTTCTCAGCAACTATAAGAGCTACAGTAACCAGGTGGGTTCTCCTATACCCAAACCCAAACCCTTTTATTTTATTTGTTTTTTATTTTCTCCCCCGCAAATCAAAAAAAAAAAATTAATTACACCCACAATATTAAGCAATCAAAAAATATTTAAAAATCTGAAATAAATCACAAAATTGCTAGTAATGTTTCGACCGATTGTTGAAAATTCAAACTTCAGATAAATAACTTAGGAATTATTCACATTTCAATTTTTAATATAGATAGTGGGGTGCACGTGCCATACAAACTGACGCTACAGCGAACGAGCTGTGACGCGTTGGTTGTTTGTGTGTATGTGTTTGTGAGTGCATACGTGTGTTTGTTGCGATACCCTAGTCAAAGTGTATTAAATAGTTGGCTGCTGCCCAACTTTAACCTGTCCACTTGTTTTTTTTTTTTATCCTAACAGCATAGTGATGCCCTATACTGAAGACGGTATAACTGTTATAGAAAAGCCTTAAAAGTATTTAACGTTGGGTCTGAACCTACGTTACTAGAAACAGAGCAACAAGGTATTCTCCGGGTTGGTGCAGAGCTCGAGAGTTTCCTTGGAGTCGCCAGTGTCATATCATAGAATCATTTAAGACGACATTAAGGAGAGCGTAGCTTTATTAGAACAATAAAAAACCAGAGAACGACAGAATTGCTCGCTTTTCAGTCCATTATTGACCTAAATTTGAGCACACTGAGAATAAGCTCTAGAGCAGGGGCGTCCAAACGCTTGCATAGGGAAGAGCAAATCACCAATACACTAATTCGAAAACACTAACACTATTTCATACACTGAAAATAAATGAGTTATCACTTACTTGTCCAAAGTATGCGCAGACAATGATAATTTCGTATGTCCAGTGCAAGCTGTTTTAATTTTTTTTAAGTGCACGCATTTCGTCAAAGCAACAACAAAGTTCGCAAAAAATTTTCGACACAACAACAAACACATGAAAGTGTTGTTGCAACCGCTCGCGCAGTCGAGACAAGGCAACAACAAACACATGAAAGTGTTGTCGCTTTGCTCGCACAGGCGAGACAAAAAAAAATTCGAAAAATTGTTGGTGTAATTTGCATTGGCTTATGGAAAGAGCGCGTATATATACACGCATTTGCTCTTCCTTTACTGAAGAGCAATTACAAAAACAAATGAGCACACTGAGCATAGGGCTTGGACGCCCCTGCTCTAGAGTGAAATCAAATAGACGCCTACCATGTAAGTTATCCATAGAAGGCGATGAACTATGGGAAAGATAGCCCATGGTGGAAAACTCTTTTGAAAACTCTAGAAAAAGGGGTGGGGGCTATCCGGAGGCGTTCTGTCCCCATTATTGTGGAGCCTTGTAGCTGATGAGCTTCTTGAAACACTTACAGAGAATAGGTTTGACTGTCATGGCTACGACTGGTATGCGTACACCTTATGTGAAAGTGTCAACTGGGATTACAAATACTACGGTTGTTGCATTCACTAACAGATAGTAACTAGATTTGTTAAAGCCAATCAAAATTGGGGATAAGACCGTACAGCTTGCAACGAAGTTAAGTATCAAGGTGTAATAGGTGTACCTGTAGCTTATCTAACAGAGGGAGGCACAATATATCTAATAAGTCGCAGGCCAAACATACATACTTCAATCAATAATAATAATAATAATAATAATAATAATGTGCAAAGACGAGGCTCAGAGAGTATATCCACTATTTCTATCTACATGCGTCAAATGCCGCCAACACTGTTAATTGGGTTGCTAATGATTCTGCTAGATGCGTGTCAGTTATGCCTTTAATTCTGGCTTTGCTCAGTCTTGTCTAATCTTATCAGCTTGCTGTTCCAGCAATTTTAAGCGCTTGTCAGCTGCGGCTCTTGTATTCCTTAACAAGGATGACCATATCTTCCTTGATGGTTGTGTTGACTGACATCGATCAGAAAAAGACTTGCGCCATTGGTGTAAGAAAATTTTTTTTTTTTTTTTTTTCAGTAAGTGTAGAATCCGTACTAAAAATGTAACTTAACAACACAAATCTGATAGTTTGGGAAGTCTTTTTAATGTCGTCCCAAGGTCTTGGCCAAACCTTGCCGTTTAAGCAGTCTAAGTGGAAGGGCAGGTAGCAGGCGTCGTGTCGCTGCAATTTGTCTCTGTATCGGCTGGTGTGGCGACCGATTTGTTCTTCAATTGTGAGTATTTTCAAGTCCCTGTGTAGGGTAGAGCCACACACATACCAGGGGCAGTCTGTTATCTGTTGCAGCACTCGGTTCTGTAATACCTGGACTCGCTTAAAATTCGACTTAGCGGCGATTCCCCAAATCTGAATTCCATAGAGCCATATTGGCAAGATACAATGTGCATATACCGCCCTTTTGCACATGAGCGGTAAAGTGCTCTTTCGATTAACCAGCCAGCGAAGTTGTTGGATCCTGTGCTTGCATCTTTTTACCGTAGCCTTCAGATGTGGACGAAAGGTGAGGCGCTTGTCCAAAGTAATTCCAAGGTATTTCGCTTGCGACGGCTGGTCTAGAGTGACTCCTTCTAATTGTATTTCAGGGGTAGTCATGATTAGTCTTCTGAGAGTGAAACATGGGTTTGTAGTTTTGACTTTTAAATTCCATCGTTTGCACCATTCCGCAAGAGTATCTAGATATTTTTGTAGTCCATTGGCTGCTTTTATGTGACAGTTGGAATTGTATATAACTGCGATGTCATCTGCATAGGTCGCAATAAGTGCCTTGGAGGGAGCTATCATATGTTGACAGTTGGGGCTGGGTATACAGTATACAGTTTACAGCGAGTAGAGCAGAGGTCCAAGAACACTGCCCTGTGGTACTCCTGCTCTCATTATATAATTATTTGAATATGTGTCCCTTACTTTGACTTTAAATTCACGTTCTTCGAGATATGTTCTTAATATACCATAATATACCTAATATACCATGTGGCCGGTAGTAAGTGCTTAATTTTGGACGGTAAGCCATCATGCCACACCCTGTCGAAGACTTGCTGCATATCAATAAAGACTGCGTTGGAGTATTCCATATCATCAAAGCCCTGCAGTATGTGCTTCACCAATCTGTGGACTTGTTCTACAGTGCCATGTCCTCTCGAAAGCCAAATTGATGATCTGGCAAGATACTGTTTTGTCGCATAATGTCAGAAATTCGGTTGGCAATGAGTCTCTCCCACAGTTTAGACAGAGAAGGTAAGAGACTTATTGGACGATATGACTCCGGATCAGCCTCCGGCTTGCCGGGCTTGTGTATCATTCACCAATCTGTGGACTTGTTCTATAGTGCCATGTCCCTCTCGAAAGCCAAATTGATGATCTGGCAAGATACTGTTTTGTCGCATAATGTCAGAAATTCGGTGGTCGCCAGTTTCTTTGGCCGAGTGGGTCATGTGGCCACGATTCCTCTTGAGCAACAAAGGAGGGTCAATTCTAAGTGGTACACCACTATTTGTTTGCCGTAAGTCATCGGAAAAATTTGTAAAACCAACCGCCTAAGACGAATCATTCTTCATCATAGCAGTGCGAGCTCTCACACATCTCATCAAACAAGTGAATTTTTCAGCAGTTAAAACATTGAATTGATATCTTCCACCAATCCTGACTTGGCACCCAATGACTTCTTCTTGTTTCCGAATATCAAAGGTAAGCTGCGTGGACAACGAATTAAGAATGGCAAAGAAGCAGTTAAAGCGTTCAAAAACCACGTTTTAGAGGTGTCTCAGGAGGACTATTTTGAAAGAATGCAAAAGTGCATTAATCATCAAGGGGAATATTTTGAAAAACAATAAATCCTTTTTTTTATTTAATAATGTTTGTTATTTGCTATTCCCGAAATATAAATAGTGACCCTCGTATCAGTTCCCAGCATTTTAGTAAGGACCTTTCATTGCTGTCGCTGCACATTGACGTTATGCTACTGTCAGAAACACATCTGACGAACATATAACTTCAATTTACGAAGCGTAACATTCTACGCAACAAACCATCCCGATGGTAAGGCATACGATGGGACTGGTACCCTGATTAGAAACCGT
Source organism: Drosophila busckii (assembly GCF_011750605.1). Taxonomy (NCBI): domain Eukaryota; kingdom Metazoa; phylum Arthropoda; class Insecta; order Diptera; family Drosophilidae; genus Drosophila; species Drosophila busckii. The sequence goes on from NC_046605.1 coordinate 23,577,399, forward strand.
ATTAAGCAACACTGCTACAAGAAGCGTGGAGAAAATTATATACAACAACAACCAACTTACTCTAGCCGCAGTATATGTATTACCTTCCTCGTTTCTCTACAACTGAAAGAGAATTCATTCGATTCACTAGAAGACCATTTCTTAGCCAATAGCCTTCACTGGCTTATCAACGCTTGCCAGTCGCTTGTCTTAGTCTTGAATATAAGGTCCTACTATACAATTCCGTACCTCTGGCTTCCAATTATGTGGAAACGCCTGCAACAGTAATCTTTATCCCAATCAAGTTTTGACTCCCAGAGACGTAGCAAAATATTTTTGCCTTTACCACCGCTGAGGCAAATAATCCTAAAGGGAAGATCTGTGCCAGCTCCTATTTTCATTATTTTTATTTCATCCTCCTAGCCCGCAAATCACCAAAAACTATTTACATCTACAATATTTAACGGCAATATATAATCTCAAAAAAAAAATTACAAAAACGCTTTGTCATATTCTTGCCCCTGAATTTCAAAAGGAATCGATAAGTAATTATTTATATTTAAATTTTTTAGTATAGACACCGGGATGCGTTTCCTGACGCGTCACACAAGTTGCTACAGCTAAAAAGGAGCTCTGAATAGTTGGCTATTTTGTGTATATGTGTTTCTAAATGTGCTTGCTGCGATGCCCAAAGTGTATATAAAAGTTCGTTACGCCCAACTTTAATGCATCCACTTGCTTAGCAAGCACCTAGATATCGGGATGCGATTGCTGAAGCGTCATACAAGTTGCTACAGCAAAAACGAGCTCTGAATAGTTGGCTATTTTGTGTATGTGTTTCTAAATGTGCTTGCTGCGATGCCCAAAGTGTATATAAAAGTTGGTTACGTCCAACTTTAATGCATCCACTTGCTTAGCATGCACTTAAGTAGGGACAGCAGCTTCTTGTTGAACTTTAAAAGGATATTTTTTTCAAATAGTGTCTAAGAAACCATATATTCAAATATTAGTTGAATTTAAACTGCCTACTACATACTTTTTACAACATTAAAATACACATTATTTTCCATTCCTTTGGATTTTAATACTACTTTTACTTTTAAAACTTTTTAATTGGGTTTGGCTACATTTTAGTTCCATTAAATAACCTTAAGTAGGTCCCCAGTATCAGGACAGAAATGAAATTTAGAACATAATTGTTCTCTGCGGTTGGTGAACAATAGAACAGCATGACACTAAACACAAAATCAATTAGGGACAATAGCAATTACGAAATAATGAGCAAGAATGATGTCACGGAAATGTTGCAACAAACAAATATAGTACACATTAATTACAATATACGGGAAGCGTTCTATGCAAATTTACATGCAATATATTGAAGGCCATTAAAGAGCAGTAGAGAGAGCAGCAGCAAATTCACTTTGGACTAGGTATCGCAACAAAAACGCATGCACTCAAAAACACATACATATAAAACAGCCTACGCGTCACAGCTCGTTTTCGCTGTAGCGTCAGCAACGACGCCGCCGCTGCGTCGGCAGCAAGTGCACCCCGCCGTCTATATTAAAAATTGAAATGTGAATAATTCTAAGTTATTTATCCGATCGATTTGAATCACAATCGGTCGAAAACATGACTAAGGCAATTTTGTGATTTATTTCAGATTTTTAAAAGATTTTTGTACTGCCTTATATATGGTTTTTTTCGATTTGCGGGGGAGGGGGAGGATATAAAAAAACAATAAAATACGAAAATTAAATTTAGCAACATTTTATTAAACTATAATATTTTTTCTTTCAGTTGCTGGGAAACACGACTCATACAGACGGACGGCACGGGGACAGACGGACATGGCATATATCACTCAGCTCATCGAGCTGATCAAAAATATAAATACTTTATGGGGTCTGCCACGCCTCCTTCTTCCCGTTGCATAAATTTGAGCAACTTCAAAATTCCCTTTTTCCATTTTTTACAAAAATGTCAAAGTGTATAAAAATAACGGCGATGACGGAAAACATAGCTGCAGTTAAAAGGCATAAAGTTCACGGCTTTGCACACCAAAATACATATGCTCATAAATTTCCCTGAGGTCTAAGTCATGTTTGGTCAGCATATGTTATTATCTGCAGCATATTTATGCCTAGCGGGCAAATTTTACAACGCTATGTTAAGATTTGTGTTTGTGTAAGATTTAAGATTGTTAAGATTTCCCTCAAAAAGCTAAAAATTGGAACATAATGATTCACAAGTTCTTATCGAGTAACTAATTATAAACTAACTAACTAATTTTAAAAAATGATCAAAAGTTCTAAAATTCATTTCTGTTTTATATATTTTTGTCATTGTGTGGCACCAATAAGTATACATATTTGTACATAGAGGTTACGCGGCATATAAGATACAAAATTGTGTGGCGGGTGTTCCAGCCTGAAACCTACCTGTTTGTTTGTTTTGTAAAAGGTAGCATCCAATACATACACTGGCTACATTTGGTCGGCGCAACTGGTACTTGAACCAGTTGGACTACGGAGAGGGAATTCCTTCGTTGCGCACTATTGAAGACTAAAGTCACTGCGATAGCTTCTACTGGGTGCGATGGTAGAATGAGAACACAGTTGTTTATTGTTTAAACTGATACTGAGTCTGATTTTATATTGGAAAGGTATCAATATTTATACATAATAAAAGCTTAGTCAATAGTTGTGCAATTATAATTTGTGTGTCAATGAGTGTATTAATTGGTTGTGGGTCATTGTAACGCAGCATAATTGGCATACTGCCGAGTTGACTGATCGACTGTTGTTGGCCCATAATGTATGGTCAGCATATTGTGTACGATCAGCAATATTCTGTTGCTTACCAATGGTTGACCTGGGCTGGCAAAAACCCTCCAACTGAACCGTCCCCGAGGTTGCCGGCTGGGCAATGGTCATCGTAGTGCCTTGGAGCAAAGGCCAACCTGCGCGATGTACCCGGACACTACGGTGTCTAGCTTAGGTTTAGCGGCAACGTACACTGATGGTGGGGGGTGCCTGGCGGTAGGCCTAAAACGCTATGGGTGATTCCCGGAAACAAAATACATAATCAAAATGGAAGGCCGTAAAGATGAATCCAGGGCTGGGAAGTCAACCCAAATGTCGGTGGGAGCAGCGGCTGGAAGGGGGGGGGGGGGGAGAAATCCCCCCACCTCTAGCATGCGTCATGGCATGGTCTCTAGCAGGCTAGTTAGTTGCAAGTTACTGCAAAACTGAACGCAGTACCGCCGTCGATACAGTCGTGGGCAGCAAAGATCAATCAGGCACTGGCACCTCAAAGAAGCACAGGCCTGTGAGATCAAAAGCGGCCAATAAGGCCAAGTCTAAGTACAAAGCCGCAAGATAAGCAACCGGCTCAAGAAAAGTGCCTACCTCACCCCTGAGGAGAGGAGCCATCTGGCCTGGGCTGAATATCAAATAAAAAATAGCAGCAATTATTTCACAGAAAAGCCGTGGCAACAAGTCAGGACCAACAACAAAAAAAGACGAGCAAGCTGAAAAACGCCAGCTCTCAACGGAGTCTGAGAATATGGGTGCGCCGTCAGGCAAACGCAAAAACTCCCAGTGCACAAAAAACGCTCCAGGAATCCAACTGCCAGCGAAATAGCTAAACGGCACCTAGTGGTGGCGTTCATAGACAGAGCCGACCCGGAGGGAAAGATGTCGGCAGAGCAGTGGCAAAAGACCGAGGCGAGTCTTCTGGATGCTCTGCTGGCTACCATGGAGCAAGGGTGTGCTGCGCCTACATCTTTTGATGGGGCGGGGTGGTTCCGTGTCGTGAAAATCCTAAGCTGTAAACATGACAACACCCTAAAATGGGTCACAGAAACAGTGAAAAAAATGCAGTCCCCATGGGAGGGTGCTAAGCTGGAGGTGGTGGACAGATCAGATCGGAAAGGTGGCCGAGGATCTGGTGATACAAAAAGTTGTATGTATGTACGGCAAGATGGCGTGGGGCGTAGGCAGCCTATACCTGCGCCTCAAGAAACGCCACCCGGACGATGGAAACACGAATACTCTCGAGACAGAAGAGGTGGAGTGAGATCTTGGTTTGACGATCAAGGCCATCGATAACCTAGATATGCAGGACACGACATCCTTTGTCGAGTCTCACGCAGACGACGAAGGAGAAGGTTGTGCCGACAGCACTATCATAGAAGTCGCATCGGAGCTAAAGTCAATGTCATAAATATAAAGTGATAAAGTGGCAAATACTTCATAAAAAGCAAAAACTCGGCGGCGGCAGAGCATCCTTTAATAAACCTAATGAAGGGCACCGCCGATGTAGCATTGGCATCCAGCAAGATTAGGTTAGCGTCGAGGCAACACAGGTACTTATGACTATTGAACTTCTAGTAAAAACTACAACATATACCTAACCGGAGACCGCGAGTAAAGCAAATTAGAAGCGGCCAATCATAGATAAGAAGAGCATCTATGGCTTAATCTAATGTTGTGATAATCTACAGGGAATAAATAATAGAGGGCGTATAAAGACGAAGCCACTGACTAGCTATGCCTTTGGCATACTTGGCGCCACGAACGCCAGCGCCGACTGAACGCTTTGGCGTGAAATTCTTTGACGCCAGAAAACTTAAAAGACGACTGCTCAATGCTGGCATGATGCAAATGCACATTATGGCATCTGGGGCAGCACAGATACAAATGTAAGGGGTGAGTCACTCTTAGAATTCTTACTAGAGACTAATGTTGGTATGGAAAACGTCGGAGAGGAACCTATGTACGTATGTGGGCCCAACCTCGTCCAATGTCCTGGACATTACGATTAGTTCAGGTAGAGATGCTAAGGTCACGGAATGGAAAGTCCTACAAAGACACTCCTTTTCTGACCATAAATATATACAATTTAACGCCCAGTATAACGGCTACAGGCCAAAATTAGTGTACAGAAACCCTCGGAATACCGATTGAGTAAAATATAAAGAAAAGGTTAAGATAAGTCTAGCAAGATGTTCCAAAATTGCCTCAGTAAGTGACCTAGAAAAGGTGGTGGGCATACAAGGCGACATGCAGACCATCAACACAAAGACGAGAAGGTAAACCACCATGGTGGACACCGGCATTAAAAGACTCCCGCAAGGAAGTCCATGAGCTCTTCAGTCTTGCAAAACAAGCGGACGAAAGATAGTATGGAATGAATATAAAACGAGACTACGACAGTTTAAAGCTGATGTAAGAAGAGCCAAGAGAAGCTGTTGGAGAACCTTCTGTGCAAACATTGAGAAGGTCTCAGAGACAGCAAGGCTCCGAAAACTTCTATCCAAACAGCCGGCAATACAATGCCAACTCAAAACAGGGGATGACAGATGGACAGAGAGCAGCGAGGAGGCACTAAATGTTTTACTCACTGCTCATTTTCCAGGCTGCACAGACACAGAAGACAAAGATGACACCCATATGGTGACAACGAGAGGGACAATTCCCAAAGACCTAACAGATCCCGTCAGAATACAATGCGCCATTGACTCATTCTTGAGTTATAAGTCCCCGGGACTAGATGGGATAATTCCAGCCATGCTTAGGACGGTCAAAGAACACGTCACACCATGGCTAAAGGCAAATGTCCATCGACCATCAGCTCGGTCATGGAAGGAGCACTAAGAGATGTGCCAAGGTGGTCCACAAGAGCAAACCTGGACATCAACGCGGATAAGTCTGAGCTGGTTCTTTTCACCAAGAAGTACAAAGTTCCCAGATGTACTCCGCCCAAAGCCACCGTTGAACTCTATACATCAGAAAGAATGCCGGGTAGCACTTGAGGCTTTTCACCCGGGCCGACATACTGGATCTACATCTCAGTAGTAAGACCTATACTGCTACATGGAATACTAGTTTGGTGGGAAGCCACTAGAAAGTAACATTCCTAAAACAAATGGAGAAGATACAACGGCAGACACTAGTCTGCATAACGGGGGCACTAAGAAATAGTCCAACAAAAGCACTAGAAACCATCACGGGTGTCCTCCCCCTAGACATTCAAGCACGCCTAACGTCAAAAAAGGCTGCGCAACGCCTAAGTGCGACGGGCAATATAAAAATCCAGCTCTTTGGACATAGCTCAATCGGTAATGGATAGGGATATACAACAGACTTCATAACTCCCCGAAACAATTTAAAATGTGTCCCCACTATGCTGGGACCGGACGACTGGTGCACAGGTCTAGACCAAAGTGCAACCAATGTATACACAGAGCTGATCGGGAGATATTAATATTGGGCTTATTGTGCGATGACGAATGCCAGTCAACACATCCACTATTTCTGTCTGAATGCGTTGAATGCTGGCTGTTAATAGTGATAGTTGAGTTGTTAATGCCAAATAATTTTTCTGTGAGATGTGTGCCAGTATGCCTTCCTCTGTTCTGGTTAATGTTCTCAACCTGTTCTTCTAAAAGTCTTAAGCGTTTGTCCGTTGCTGTTCTTGTCCTTTTGGCAATATTGATTGTTGAGTCGATTACTGACGTTTGCATTTGCAGTTCAGCATACATAAAAAATTCTGTGATATCGAGTCACATGTGTCGTAGCTGCTTAGTTGTGGGCACATGAATTTTAACTCATTAATTTCTAGGTTTAACGTCTTCATGTCTTGCCAATATGGGTCTAGCCCGTAGTATATAACCATGGTCTAATCTGAGACGGCTCTTTTTGTGGTCCCGATTTGTTCGTAGTATATCCCGGCCTTCGTGATGAATTTCTTGACCGATGTTGACTGTCCTAGTGCTAATGGGGCCATAAGGAGTATAATCAGGAAAGTTGATGTTATGCTTGGTAACATTAATTTTTTATGTTGGATGATTGGTGCATCAGTATTATCTGTCTCCTCTGCAGCACAGATGGGGCGTTTTTTGGCCATGTCTTCTGGGAGCAGTGGTGCAAGTTTATTTATAGGGCGCTTGTAGATGCCTGATGCTGTCTTAACGTCTACAACACGAATGTGTTATCCTGTCCTGGATATGTTTTCACGATTCTACCCATAGGCCAGCTCATCACGGGCAGATTATCTTTCTTAACAAGAAACTAACTAATAATCGTTTTGCAGACTTGACTGCAGCTTCCCATAGTCCTCCAAAGGTTGGCGCTCATGGTGGTATGAATTTGAAGGTCACTCGTTTATTGTTGCAGTGGTTGATTATTTCTGCTACCCCGTTCACTAAAAATTGATTGTTCCAATTCCATTGGTTGGTTGTTGGCTCCAATAAAGTTGGTGGCATTTTCACAATGAATTGTTTGACATTTACCGCGATGGCTTAGGAATCGACGCAGAGCTCCTAGGAACGCATTTGTTGTTAGGTCGCTTACCAGTTCCAGATGTACCGCCTTTGTTGAAAAGCAGCAGATGTTGTGATGAATCCAGATTGGTCCGCAATAATCCACACAAGTATTTAGAAACGGGCGTGTTGGTGTCACTCGGTCAGCTGGGAGCTGTCCCATGATTTGGTTCATCAGCTTGGGTTTTGCCTTATTGCATTTTACGCAGGTGTGAATGATGTTTCTTGACATAGTTTTGTCATTCAAAATCCAGTATTGTTGCCTTGCGGTTGCTCGAAGGGCTTGTGCATGTTGTTCTCATGCAGCTCACGCAGTATCATTTTTACTATAGGGTCGTTGTACGGTAGCAAAATTTGATGTTTTGCATTGTAAGGGATAGGGGCTTGCTCCAATATACCTCGAACTCGCATAAGTCCATCAGATCCTATTATGGGAGATAGCGATGAGATAGAACTCTTTTTGTCCACTGTGTTGTGGCGTCGCAACATTTTTATTTTGACTGGAAATTCAGCAAGTTGTATTGTGCGCAGTATTAGGTTGCGGGCTTGATCTATTGTATTTTTTGTAGCATAATCGTAACATATAGGCAACAATGCGTTGCAACTTGTAGATTAAATGACTGTACCTGCAAGTGTATAGTTCTTCGCCTATTTTTTCAAGGTTGCTTGGTAGGCATTTTTGTTTCATGAACCATACATGAGAACAGATCATAAAATTGTTGATGTTGATTCGTGTTAAATTTATGTCTGTTTTGGATTCATTGCAGCTCTTTGCTTGCAATGCCAACTGCACTTTTCTTTCCAAGGTAAGGTAGGCTTCTAAATCATAGCCTCCTTCGCTTGGATTGTTATATTCTTCATGAATATGGAAGTGCAACTCTTGGGTATCATGCCAGAGAGCCATTAATGAATCCAGCGCTAATTTTCCGCTAGATTCGTTGAGATCATTAATATTTCTTATTTTCATCGCTTATTTCATCGCTTTGTGCCGTCTGCAGAGTGCTGACAATTTTCGGCCTGCATCGACATTTAATTGTTGACCATCAGGTTCTTTTTCGATCTTTTTGCTATGAGACTGTTCCTGTGTATCTACATTGCTCTTAAAAACCTGCATATATTTTGCATAGGTTTCTTTTAAGTCTTTTGCAAATGCCACATAGTCCTCATTGCCGTTGGCACCGACAACTTTCATTATTTGGTTGTCGTTTTCTTCAAAACGGTCCTATGCTTCCTGTAGCATTGACATCTTCGTTTTAAAGTATGAGCCTTTTGCCTTTTTCTCCACGGACTCTTTCTTAAAGTTCCTTATTATTCTTGAGATTTCTTCGCCAATCCCTTGGTGGACATCCATCGCTTCTTGAATGTCCATGTCTTATTTGTTATGATTGACCCGTTGGAAGTACGCTTCTGCTCCAATAAATTGGTCGAAATACTAACAGACAGGAATTATGCAAAAAGTAAAAAGCTGTTTTTCTTTGTTTTTATGTTTTTTATTATTATTTATTTATCGTATATATATATCTATGTTGATGTTTTTGACGAGTTATGCAAGTATTTGATCTGGCTCGTGATCAGCTCGCCACAGGGTTGAGCAGATGTACTGTGTATGCTGATCAGGACTTGTCTCGGCCTTTTTCTTGAAGCCACGAACTCGCCTGGTCGCCAAATGACTCAGTGATTCGTTATATCTTGTCGCCTGGTTCACAACTTCAAACGTCAAGGCTTTGTTGAGGCGTCGGGGTCACCAAAATGTTTGTTTGTTTTGTAAAAGCTAGCATCCAATACATACACTGGCTACTTTTGGTCGGAGCAACTGGTACTTGAACCAGTTGGACTACGGAGAGGGAATTCCTTCGTTGCGCACTATTGAAGACTAAAGTTACTGCGATAGCTTCTGCTGGGTGCGATGGTAGAATGAGAACACAGTTGTTTATTGCTTTAAACTTGATACTGAGTCTGATTTTTATTGGGAAAGGTATCAATATTTATACATAATAAAAGCTTAGTCAGATAGTTGTGCAATTAAATTTTGAGTGTATTAATTGGTTGTGGGTCATTGCAACGCAGCATAATTGGCATACTGCCGAGTTGACTGATCGACTGTTGTGTTGGCCCATAATGTATGGTCAGCATATTGTGTACGATCAGCAATATTATTTTGCTTACCAATGCTTGACCTGCATAACTATTTTATTGTTATTTATGTTAATTGTGTAATATTGTGTGTTATTTGTGAAAATGAAATCTGTATGTTTTTAAGACTATTGATGCCTGAACACTACCGGTAAAAGAAAACTTAACGAAGTCTTAGCGTCGGCATCGAACCGTCGATTGTGATTTAGACAGTGAATGTTGTGGATCGACAAGGCGTGGTGTCGAATCTCAGCAAGAATTGTCTTATAAGTAAGCGCGTTGGTTGGCTGGCAAAATCCTCTAGGTGAACCCTCCACGAGGGTGCCGGCTGGGCAACGGACACTGCTTTGTCCCAGGTTGATACCGGGTGTCTAGATAAGATTGGTGTATAGATTCATCTGGGACTAGCGACCAGGTAACTCTATGCCTATATCATGGCTAGAGGTTACGCTTGGTGGGGAAGGATATGGGGTGGTTCTCATATAAATATAATTAACCAGCCCTAATCCAGAGTGTCACGCGACCCGTGCTCATTGGCTAGTTTGCAGTCGGTGTTAACTGACTGTATTATTACGGACCCTCATCGATACCTGGCCGCCTCCACCTGAGTTACAGGCTCTGGTGGACCACTGCAGCAGAAGAATACTGCCACTATTGCTGGTACCTTCTCAACTTTTGTCTAGAGACAAACTTTTGTCTAGAGTGTTCAACGTCGGGTTTGAACCGACGTTCGTTACTAAGAGCAGAGCAGAGATTCTGGACCTAACGATAGGCAACAGGGGCTCTCCAGGCTTATTCAGAGCTGGGGAGTCTCCCAGGAGCCGGCAATGTCGGACCATAGAATCATTCTATTCGACATTAAGGAGGGTTTAGCCTTCAATAGTAATAGTAATAGTAATAATAATAGATAAGGAACCCGAGGACTGATTGGCTGGCGTTTCAGGCAATTCTCGACCTTAATTTGAACAGACTAAGAGTTAAATCTAGAGTGGGATCAAATAGTGAGGTAAAAAATCTAACTAATGAGATAAATGAGACAATAGCAGACGCAAGAAAGTTGTGCAGAGAGGGCAATGACCTCAAGAAAGGACAACCTGTGGTGTAGCCAGGAGCTAGAGAAGCTGAGAAGAGAAGTTAGGAAGCTGTTTAATACAGCAAAGAAGAGCACGTGCAGTTGGGATCGCTATACTGACAAGCTTACAGTCTATAATAAAGAAATAAGGAAGAGCAAGCGAGCTGATTTTCGCAAGTTCTGTACTAACATAGAAAAGACACCACCAGCAGCAAGGGTGTTTAAATCGATTTCCAACGCAACGCATTCAAAAACTCTGCCTAAAGAAGTCGGACGGTACATTCCCATGAGCAAAGTACTGAACGAGTCGGATACAGAAGCAGAGGGGGAACCAGTCTGGACTGCAGCCAGAAGCCTAACTGGAAAATAGCCTCAGAAATAGTAAAAGAGCATAGGGTACGGTAGGCAATTCACACCTTCATGCCATATAAAGCTCCAGGTGTACTCGGGATATCACCGATACATGTAGAGAAAGGAGTGGTGCTGCTAATGCCGTATCTTATTAGAATATTTAGGGGCAGTAGAGCACTAGGGTATATACTTACTGCCACAGTTATTTTCCCTTGAAAAAGTGGTGGACAACTACATGAGGCTTACGTTTTTAGAAGACTGTCCACTACATAAGTACTAACATGCGTATGGAGCAGGCAGATCTACAGAATCAGCGCTAGTAGAACTCATGAGCTCTCTCAATAAGTCAATGAGGGCAAAGGAGATTGCCTTCGGTGCCTTCATGGGCATAGAGGGATTTTTTGATAACACACCACATACCGTGGTAGTGAGAGCACCGACTAAAAGAAAAGTAGAGAAGGGACTAGTGATGTGGATAGAACGCTTACTAGACTCCAGGATAGCAGCGGTGACAGTGGGTACCTTAACTGTCAGAGCGCAAACTACAAGGGGATGTCCGCTTATGTGGAGCCCACTAGTAGATGAGCTTCTCGAAACTCTTACAGACAACGGGTTTGAATGCCAAGGCTACGCCGACAACATTATCATTGTCTGCAAGAGAAAATATGAGCACACCTTATGTGAGAGGATCATGCTGAAAGTAAAACTAAGCGTGGGCCTGAATATATAAATCCAGCTAAAACCACTATAGTTGCTTTCGCCAATAGATATAAACTGGAATCGCTGAAGCCAATCAAAATTGGAGAAGCGATAATTCAACTTTCCAACGAAGTCAAGTATTTAGGTGTAATAATAGATAGTAGGCTAAAGTGGAAACGCCAATTAAAAAACTCTACCAGGAATGCAACCATGGCTCAAATGAGCTGTAGAGCGTTTTCTGGCAAGAACTGGGACCTCTCCCCAAAGATACTCATGTGGATGTATGTAGAGATTGTACGACCAATTATTAGCTACGGTGCTGTGGTTTGGGCTGAGCAGGCCAAAATGGTATGTGCGAAAAGGTCTCTGAGCAAACTTCAGAGACTGACTTGTACGTGCTTATCGGGCGCCATGCGCAGATGCCCGTCCACAGCATGCCCCACCACTGCACATATTTATATAAAGCAATGTGCGACAAAAGCAAGTTTTAGAATCCAGGGGAGTGTGCAAGTAGGGGAGCGCCTCTACCCTCATGGCACAACTCCCTCAGGACACAATAGATACTAAATACAGTTTCACTAGGCTCTTTAATACTAAAATAATAACAAGACAGAGTGGAAGGGCCTATCTTACGCCTATAATGTGAAAACACATGCCATTAGGTGGTATACAGATGGGTCACTCACAGAAAATAGGGCAAACCAATTTGGGCAAAACCAACAGAGTGACCATTTACTGGGTTCTGGGCCACGAAATGAGGTTCCCAGGAAATGAGGTTGCTGATGATCTAGCCAGGAAGGGAGCAAGCTCTGCATTCTGGGGACCGGAGCCTTTTTGTGGGCTACGGTCAAGTTATGTTAACAGTAACATAACTCTAGAAACTCAGCGGGAGAGCTAGAGCTGGTGGGAAAAAAATCTTTAGGACCCAGACATATCAAAAGACTGATGGGCTATGACACGAAACATACCGTCGATTGGCTGAACTTGAGCAAAAACTCGCTTAGGATAATTATAGGCTTCCTAACGGGACATTGCAGACTGCGTAAACATCTGCACAAAGTAAAAATTGTGGACGATGTTTTATGCAAACCCTGTCTAGACCATGACGAAACTCCAGAGCACCTTCTGGAGGAGGGTCCTGCGCCCTGCAGAGTTAGACATAATTAGTTGGGGACTTATGCCCTAGATACAAGACAGATGAGGAACTTGAAACCAGGACAAATTTTAACATTTCTGCACAAAATAGGGCTGGATAGGGAACAATAACTCATCTACCACTGGGAAGCACAATAGACCTTTTAGGTCGCAGATCAGTTTTACTTCAACTAGTAATAATAATAATAAGCGCGTTGGTAGCAAAGCCTTCCTGTCGTAATCTTTTTCTTAATCTTTAAAGTTGGGCGCAAGCAAATATTATATGCACTTTGAATAAGACATTGCAATAAACACACGCGCGCTGACTCACAAGCACGTATGTACATACAAAACAGCTAAAGCGTCACAGCTCGTTTTCGAGCTTCAGCAGCGACGCTTGCATGACGCTTCTAGCTCTTATATATATCGGTATCGATCAAAAATATATATATTTTATGGGCTCCTCCTTCTCCCTGTTTATTTTTTAAAAAATATCAAAATATATAAAGAGTCCGGCACACAAATAGCAATAACAATTGACTGGCAAAATTAAGTTACAATCGAATTTAAATATTTAGCAAATTTTACAAATAGTTTTAATTGAATTTATAGGGCAAATATTTAACTAGATACATTTAAAATTTAAGTAGAGTAAAGTAAAAATCTGTAATTTTTAGATCTAAAAAAAATTAGAATAAAAGCCAACAGTATTTTGTTATGTATTTTATTGTATTATACGGTATCGATCTATATGCAATAATAATATATTTAATCAATAAGATTTTCCGATTCTCTTTTCAAAGTTGTTTTTAATTTTCCTGCCATTTTACTTTTAAGCCCTTTGGTCCGGCTTTCTGCATTTACATATTGTTGATTTTCTTATTGCAGGTCATACCAAAAAAGGTTGCCGGTAATTCTCACGAAAACGCTATTCTTGCTGTATCTAAAATCGTTGGTTGTGGTAATAGCGGTTCATTTAATAGTTTGTTGTAAGCCAAAGCAACACGCCTGCAAAAAAGATATTATTTTAATATTTTAAGGAATAAGATATATATAAATAACCCACCAATCTGACTTTGTAAGTACACTAATTGGAGAAAATACTGCGATATAGTTATGCATCCACTACACCTATATCCACTTGCATTTCCTTTATGTCTGAGAAAACTTTAATATCATTTTGCTGTGCCTTAAGTACTTTTTTTAAGTACATTGACTGTGACGTGTTATTACCGTCATTTTCATCGAAGTATAGTGCAGTTGTGTTCATTATGGTCGACTTTTTGATGCTTGGTTCTTGTATGTCTTTTAGCGGATCCGACTGCTTATTCCCTATGTAATCATCTTTCTTGATTTTAGTTAAATTTGCAATACCCAATCTCAAAAAATCAAAAAATTTGTTATGTTCTTCAGATCTGATCTGTGCTTCTTTTGTTCGAGCGTGATATGTTTGTGAATTTGTGGTTTGTAATTTGTGTCTCATATAGCTGTTGGAGAAAGGAGTGGCATTTCCGACTTCACTTAATACACGATCATGGTAAGACTCTTCATTGTTATGTGGGTAATCTGGTCTATAAAATGAATGGGAGGCCATGTCAAAGCTTTCCCCAAAATCTTGACGACGTGAATTTAAATTAAAGTACTCTGGATGAATGTTAAAGCTGAATGTACTATCCGCACCATGAGCGCCAGCTACTGCAGAAATACTTCCAAATTGGCCAGAACTGAGGGCACTGGTTGATGACTGCAAAACATTTGATGAAGGATTAACGCCTAGATGAGAATTGCCAGTCATGGTATATGATTGAGTTGAAGGTAATTGTGTAGTATAAGATGAGCTAAAGCTACTTAAACGTATATTTTCAGCATATGTATCTTGATAAGGACGCTCATTGTGCGATGATATAAGTGGTCCGAAAGTTGTTGTTAACGTGGGTTGCCGGTTATGATTGAAACTGTTACTCGCAATGGTAAACAAATTTTGGAGAAAGTTGCTTGGGCGTATGGTGGTCCGTTTGTTATCGTTGTCGTTCAAGTATATAATAGTCGGTGGCTTAGTTTTCATTTCGTAGGTAAAGGGCCGCGTTGTGCTGCTTACATACGCAGTGAGGGGAGTATAGCTGCTGTGCTCTTTGTCGTTACTTGTTATTAATTCTGAATAATCAGTATTAAACGGTGGAATTATTGGTCTTCTGTTTGTTTGTCGTATGTTTATTTCAATTTCATATTGATCATTTATGTGAGGTCCGTTCAAAACTAGGTTATGGGGAATCGACTGTTGGGGCCGGTTAAAATAATGACTTCGCAATTCACTGTCCTGATTTGATTTCTTAGACATTTTTGCTGACTTCGTAGTAAATTGAGTTAAGCTAATATTGAAATTCGCATTCTGTTTATATCTTTTTATTTCTGAAGTAGAAGAGCTGTGTTTCGAATGGAATGGTCGTTCGCAGAAAATTAAACTGGAAGTCTTACGGCTTGGCAGTTCTTGGATGTTGCGAATCTTTCGTTTTCGTTTCGTATCAGATTCAGCTTGAATAACTGAGGAAGAAGCTTGTGTTTGCAATTTCTTTAATTGGACATGCATATCAAAAGGAACCTTTTTAATATTAACTTTTATCTTTGAGGCCTTAGCGTGATTTCTAGATCTCATTTGATTATTTATTGCAATCTTAGATGATTTTTCAAGCTTGTTATTAATTCCGTTTATGCCAGTATCGTTGGATCCTTTATTAAGATTGCTGTCTGACTTGATATTAGATTCAGTCCTTTGCTTCAAGTCAAGTTTATCATTAACTAGACTTATATTCCGATTAATAGTTCGGATTGGGCTTGAAAAAAGATCCGTTAATGTTTGGATAGGCCTTACGAAATTAGAAAATGATACCTTATCCTCTTTATCGAATGAATCAATCCCTGAACTGACCATTTTAAAATCTTGTTCGGAGAGGAGATCCTGCTCTAGCCATGGACTCAAGTCAATATCACCAAGCACTCCAGAGCCACAGCTTTGACGTTCGTTATCCATAAACTCGTGAGGTACAAATATATGCGGCTGAAGTGTTCCCCCTCCAACTGATCTACATAAGACTTGAGCCAACGAAACACTTCGTAGTGAATGCAACTGTGCAGGTGTAAAGGAGCTCTCAAATCCGCCATTCTCATACCAGAACCGATCGCCGCGGCGTGTGTTGCTAAACTGCTGGGCAATAATACAGGCAAAAGTGGGTCCCACCAACCCACCAATAACTGGCCGCTCCGCTATACCGCCAACGAAAAGATCAATATCATGCACACTCCGATAAGCGTGGCCGATGCGCCTAGCTGACTCCGGGCCTACTGCATTGGCTAAAGCAAATGCAAATATAAGTAATTTACTAGCAGCATTGTGTTATTACACATCCATTAAAAAATGTCTTACCAAAGTCATTCCAGCTGAGAATTGGCGTTAGACCGCAGGGAACACGCCATGAAGTATAAGGAGCTAGGCCGTGATCCCGCCCACGTTGTATGTTTATAGCAGCTAAGTCCAGACCAAAAGGAAAGCTAGGTGTTTGAAATAGATGGTTGGTAAGCTCAGGTGTAATGAACTCATCACGTTTTAGTGCGCGTTGTGAGGCCAAACCACGTAGGAGGCGATGCAGAGAGCCTGCAGAACCAATGTCTCCCTTTTGGAATTCCTCATGCAAGCTAATATCTGAAAAAAATTTATTTTTTAATTATATACGGAATTTACGGAATTTGGCACTAGCTTACTATTTCGGATAATGTTGTGATGACGATCACATCTTGTATAGGAGCTCTGTACTAAAGAATGACCAAAACGAAAAGCAGCCGAAGAAAATGCATTGGCTATTGTTGGATTGACTTTAGCATCATAGCCATTATAGTAGCCAGAATCGAGAAGTTCCAAATCAAACAACTTGCACACCTCTCTACCTAGTATAATTGGTAGAAACTCACGATATGTAATGTGTTGAAACATTGCACCTATAATGCGACGCGTTTCTTGATATAGCTTCTCATCGCTCCAATGGGGATTTAGATCACTTAGATTTAAAGAAATACGATTATGCTCGCCCACCCAAACAAGATGCATCGCTAGGAGACCTGGCTGTTCGCCGCTACGTCCATCGCCTGATCTAATGCAGTGTGCCGCAATAGCCCCGCGATGGCACACATCGTCAGCCAGATTTCCGCGTCCATATACAAGTAGCCCATTACGAAAAATACGCGCACTGTCAGAGGACCTGGCATTGTTTGAATAAATAGGTGAGGCATCAATAAATGATGTAGCCTGGTTAGTTTGTTCCCGCCAGGAAAGTACGCAGTCACGACGTTGCGCGGGTGCCGATCGTAAAAACTCTAGGCAACGCACCTTTAAGGGTGATAACCAGGGATCATCCAACGGCACCTTAATAGGAAAGCATGATGGATGAAAGTCTTGCCCACCACAACAGCTGGGTACCGAACCATTAATCGAGCTACGATATGAGCAATAATTTATCAGAGTACCAGAATATGGAATAGACGAACTCACCGTGGCTGGGCTGTTGAAGTCATATCATGATCTAGTAGTTGACCCCATTGCGCTATCATCATTGTAAGTGGTGCCTCACCATCACGTGCACCATGCACTAGCAAGCTGACGAATCGTGCTGAGGACAATGTACTACCATCCGAAGAACTGCGCACGCTATCCACACCATCACCATATTCCGGAGGAAGAAAACGATTAAATGGCATTTGTGAGGCACCCCATCGAGGCCTCCGCTTATTGTTACAGGTACCGTCGTGAGTACGATAACGCTTCGAAGCTGGCATACAAGTAGGTGGATCCCGAACCGGACATAGCGTTTCAAGAGCAGTTCGTCGTAATGAAATCTTTTGCACGTGCGATTGTCGTGCAAAGTCATCTATGTGCCTAAAACTATTATAAGATTTTTAATTAATATTATATTTTCAATTAGCAACTAAAAGGAAGTTAAGCCCCTCAATGCCAAAAGCGAAAATGACCCGCAGCAATTAGAACGCAGCTTCAAGCGAAAATCTTAACACCACCAATAGATTTCAAATTCTAGCAGACGAAACGCAGATGAATTCTGCCGCCGAAAAGGTGTTTAAAAAGAAGCCAGCCACTCTGATATATATACGGGAGAATGCCCAATGCCCTTTGTGAGCAAAATTATAGAGCTCATTGGACAATGTACGAAGCTTTGCCACTTGATTTCCTGTGGGTGAGCGGGGTTAATATTCGGACAAAAGTTTCAAAAAACGAAGTCAGAAGAAAGCTTTAGAATATTATCCAAGCATCTAAACGAGACTAAAATCAACACGTATCAATTAAAAAGCTGTAAGGGCTTACAAGTGGCCTTAAAGGGCATAGAATCAGATATAACACCTGCAGAAATAACTCAGGCTCTACATGATAAAGGCCTTAACGCTAAAACAGTCTTCAACATCTTAAACAAGGATAAGAAGCCCCAACCGCTCTTCAAGGTAGAGTTGGAGGCAGACAACAATACTCTTAAAAAAACGAAGTGCACCCTATATACAAACTTCAGTTTCTACTGCATCGTAGAAATCACTGTTAGAAGAACCACATAAACGCAACGGCCCTGTACAATGTATGAATTGTCAAGAATATGGCCACACACGGTCATACTGCAAACTCCGCGCGGTGTGCGTAGAGCTTCACGACTCCGCACACTGCCTAGCAAGCAAAGACGACTCTAGTACCAAAAGGTGCAGCAACAGCTAACTACAGAGGTTGCCCAATATATAAGGAGTTAAAAAGTCGAATCCACCAGCGAGTAACCACGCCGCGCTCCGCAAATGTACGGCTTACACCATCTAAACCAGACGTCTTCTTCTCGTCGGCAACCAGATCGTCGCTTGACTCCGGATCCTCAACAGGGAAAAATGTTACATTTGCAGGCGCTTTAAAATCAGGGTTGGAGCCCACTGCGCCAAATACATTGCACCCAAAAGCACCTAACTCTGAGATAAATATGGCAAACCATTACCAGCCTATGGAGCACCAACAAAATAACCTTGAGGCACTGTTCTCTAGCCTACAACAAAGCATTATGGAGTTCATGTTCTTCATGCGGACAACTATGCAAGATTTCATGCATAATCAGAATCTATTGATACAAATGTTAGTATCACATCAGTCCAAATAATCAAAGCCTCAATGGCATAAACTTGAGTTATCTCAATTCCTGCTCGACAAACACTTGACATCATGCTATTGTCAGAAGCACATCTGACGAACAAATATAACTTCAATTTAAGAGGCGACACATTCTATGCAACAAACCATCCGATGGCAAGGCACACGGTGGGACTGGTATCCTGATCAGAAACCGTATCAAGCATCACCGTTACAAGGAGCTCGCAGAAAATTATTCACAAGCCACAACAATAAGAATAAAACTGGATAGTGGTAAACAGCTTACTCTAGCCGCAGTATATTGCCCCCTCGTTTCACCATAACTGAAGGAGAGTTCATGCAATTCCTCGACTCACTGGGAGACCATTTTATAGCAGCAGGAGACTACAATGCAAAGCACACACACTGGGGATGTCGCCTTGTGACTCCAAAAGGAAAGCAGCTCTATAATGCAATTATAAAAGCCAGCAACAAACTCGACCACGTTTCCTACGGTAGACCAACATACTGGCCAACAAGACCCAAATAAACTGCCTGACTTAATAGACTTCGCAATTACCAAAAATATACCTCGAAACTTGATCAGTGCCGAAAGTCTCTCAAATCTCTCTCTCATCTGACCGTCCTAATTAATTTACTTCATCAACTCATATTGATGACAACCGCCTTAAGATTACTTCACAAAACCAAATTGGATCTGGCTATAGGAGGAAAAATTATAACCACACATTACGCTAAATCCTCTACTCCTCAACGTTAAAGAAGATATCGACAGCCTTATCAAAACACTAGAGTCCGAATTTTGTCACCGCAGCCCGCATTGCAACCCCTCAAAACGCAACAGCGCCTTTCACTCAACAGAAGACAATCAGCAAATCGAGGCAACAGTTCTAGAAAAGCGACGTCTACGACGAGAATGGCAGTCCTTACAGGTCGCCATTATGCAATCAAGGACTTTAAAGACGCCCACCCGGCGCTCACCAGAAGCGTTAAAGCAACAAGAACAAAATCATCAAACATCGCTACATCCACATACACTATCATCCTCTCTAACGTAAACCTCACTGTGGAGAAGCCATCCAAACTCTATCCCACAACTGAAACCGTGATGCCATATAAGACCTATACCAAAATAGGCGGCTGGACAGCAGCCAAAACATTGCAGACACTTGAAAATGTGTTTCAGCCAAATCCTGCCACAAATGTTCCATTCACAATACCGACATACAAAGCGACTCTTACTTCACAAGAGCCAAATGGAATTCGCCCAAAGGAAACGCACCATCGTCTCAAAAGTCAGTTAACCCGAAAAAATCACCAGGCCACCAAATAACGCCAAAAATGATTATGAGCTCCCGTATTGTGCAGTTTGCAACCTCGCGCAACTCTTCAATGGCATCACCAAGCTTGTTTATTCCCAGAGAGATGGGAAAAGTCAATAATAATAATGATAACAAAGCCAGGAAAAGATCACACAAATCCATCGTCATACGACCCATAAGCCTAGCCATCCAATGCCTGTCAAAACCTTTGAAAAAAGCTGCTGACTCGGATAAATCCATATCTAAGAATCCATAACAAAATCCCATCAATTTGGGTTTCGTGAAAAACACGGCACATAGATAGCTTCACAGCTGACACAGCTAACTACAGTGGCTGCCCAGTATACAGGAGTTGAAAAGTCGAATCCACCAGCGATTGACCACGCTGCGCTCTGCAAACGACGGCTTACATCATCTAAATCACACCCAGACAAGCACATTGACGTTTTGTTACTATCAGAAACACATCTGACGAACAAATATAACTTTAATTTAAGACGCGTTTCAGTACGTTTCTACGCAACAAACCATCCCGTTTTCAAAGCACACTACAATACATACTACCCGACACCGGTAAGCAGAAATTAGAGCGGCCATCATAGGTAAGGAAAGGCATCTATGCTTATCTAATGTGTTAGTTACAGTTCTGACGATCCTAACAGGTCGTGGCGCTTGATGGGCGATAAAGGACGAGCCACTGATGCTTGCCTCTTGGCTACTTGGCGCACGACCATCACGGGTGTCCTTCCCCTAAATATCCAAGCCCGCCAAACGTCAAAAATGGCTGCGCAACGCCTAAGTGCATTGGGCAATATCAAAATTCAACTCTTTCAAATTTCATAGCTCAATCGGTAATGGGTTGGGATATGCAATAGACTACATAACTCCCCCTAACAACTTTAAGTGTCCCTACTATGCTGGGACCGGGCCGAACCGGACCTCTCGCACAAATTACCAGACTACTGCAGCATATTCCAGGCGGAGCTGTAAGGAAAGCCACCGAAGCAGTCCAACAACAGCCAAGGACAACGCAGGAAATTATAAACTTCTTTATAGACAGTCAAGCGGCCATCAAATCCCTGCAAACACCACACATCTGCTCCCGATAAGTTCTGGCGTGCAAGGATGCGATAGATAATCTTGTCTTATGTGTAGCTGAAGCACACAGACTTTTTCTTGTGTGTTTCGTGTGTGTTTTGTACATTGTGTGTGTGGTGCACACACAATTTGTGTTGTGTGTGTGTGCATGTATATCCCATGTTTTCTGTGTGCGCGTATGGTCTCGCGCTTGCGCTTTCAGGGTGCTACCATTGTGTTTGCCGTTCTCTGATACCTACATAGTACATATGTATATATATATACATACATTTTAAAATAGTTACAGACCCAACTCTTTAACCCTCACATTAATCAGAGTCAAGCTCAAATCAAGAATAGCCAGGTGGGCGCTCAGGCCTCAAATTTATGAATGTTATGATTCAAAGAGAAGATAGCAAAATGCAACACATGGCACTGGATGGTATGAAAAATATTGTCTGAAGCTATTTAAATGAAAATAATTACATTTTGTAACACACCGAAATATATCAGTACGGAGGGCTGCGTCCCCTACTTCGCTCGCTACACGATATACATAGATATTTTTTTTATAAACTTTGACTTTATTTATTAAAATGGAAATGTCACTCCTTATACAACATTTTTTATAATAAATGTCTAATGGTATACAAATATAATATGATAGGATACTCATTTTCTTTAAGTCTTTACTCATCTTAAGAAGGTAATAAATGAAGTACCATTACCTTAACTTTTGTATGCTTGCGTTTCGCTAACCTTTTTTGCTACCTGCATTACGCTTCCGAAAGTGGTGCCAGCGCACACAGACTACAATGACGAATCAAATAAATATGAATAGCAATATTTTATTAAAACGACCCACGAACGCAACCGCCAGTGAAGTGGTCAAACGACATCTGATCGTGACCCTTATTGACAGGAGCGACCCAGAGGGTAAGATGTCGGCGGAGCACTGGCAGAAGACCGAGTCGAGTCTTTTGGACGCTCTGCTGGCGGCGATAGAGCAAGGGAGCCCAGCGCCCACGTCATTGGGCGGGGTAACTTAAAGGAGTTAAAGTACTCAGCTGTCTGGATAACCACACCCTGAACTGGGTCTCTGACACACTTAAGAAGATGCCAGTCCCATGGTGCCAAGATAGAGGTAGTGCATAGAACAGAGATTCCGTCGGTACACGAAGGTACTTTTACCTAGGGCCATGTCGACGGAGCAGGCGATGAAGCTCCTGAAATAGCAGAGCCCTAACTTGCCCACTGCAGATTGAAAGGTCCTGCATGCCCCCAAACCACAGAGTGTGGAACAGCATGCGATCATTTAGATCAGTAAGGAGGCCGAAGACAAGCTGTATAAACTGGAATATAGAGTGGGGCGTATGCAGCGTATACCTACGCCTACGTCACTCCGAAGACGTCGACTTAATCACGCTATAGAAAAAGATGGTGAACTACTTGGCGCACGATCAACCAGCACCGACCGATAAACTTCGGCGACTGGTACACAAGAAACGACGAAAAAAAAACAGATGCTCATTGGTGGCATGAACGCAAAGGCACATCTTCATCATCATATGTGAAAAAATTGACATCAATATGATGGGCGAGCCACCATTTAAATTCAAACTAGACCCGAATGTTGGTATAGAAAACGTAGGAGATAAAGCCACGTATGAGGGCCAACTTCTTCCAACGTACTAGACATAACTATTAGCTCAGGCAGTAATGTCCAGGTCAGGGAATGAAGACTCTCATTCCCTGACCATAAATATATTAAATTTATGTCCACACTATCAATAAGCCAAAAGCAGTTTACAGAAATCTTCGAAATACCGATTGGGAAAAAATACAAAATAAGTATGGAACCTAGAGAGAGCGGTGGAGACAATAGGGAGCAAAATTCTAGAAGCATATAAATCAGCATGCAGACCACCGAGTCAAAAACGAAATGGGACATCACCTGGGTGGACCCGTCAACTAAAAAGCGAGCATAAAGCGAGACTTCTGTCTAAGAAGTTTTCAGCCTTGCCAAACAAGCAAATGAAGAGAGGGCTTCGGAATGTTAGAAGACCCAAAAGATATTGCTACAGAACATTCTCCACAAATATAAAGAAGGTCTCAGAGAAAGCAGAGCTTAGAAAACTACTATCGAAACAACCGGCAATTCAATGCCAACTCAAAAGAAGCGATGGCAGCTGACGGGAAGGGAGGGGAACGAGGAGGCGCTAAATTCATTAATCATCGCACACTTTCCAGGATGCACGGAAGTATAAAATGAGAGCGATGAATATAATGCGGTAACAGAAGAGACGATTCCCAGAGAACTATCGGATCCCACTAGAATCCAATGGGCCATTGATTCATTTGCTGTTACAAATCCCCAGGAATGGATGGGAATGATCCAGCCATGCTAAAGACGGCCAAAGAAGACATACCATGGCAAAAGGCAATATTCGAAGCATGTCTGAGGTCGGCTACGCGCCGGTCAACTGAAGAACAGCTCGCGTTTTATTTCTGCCAAAAGCGGGTAAGTGTAATCACGGGCAGACGAAGGACCTCAGACCAATTAGTTTACATCATTTATGCTGAAAACACTAGAAAACTTCTGAAGATACATATAAAAAACTCAGATAGGTTCGAACTCAGCCCCAACCAACATGCATAAACCAAAGGCAAATCGGTAGAAATAGTGCTTCACTCAGTGGTCAATATCATCGAGAAGACACCACAAGGATTATTCGCTGGGTGCGTTCATCAATAAAGGGACATTTGATACAATGTATCAATAGGAGCAGTAATGAAAGGTCTAGAGGCAAACTTTTAAGATTCAGTGGTGAACTCGTGGTTTAAGAATCTGTTGAGCTGCAGAAGAGTTCACATTGCTCGCAAATAACTGTCGGCCGTTTTTCTTATTGCGCTTTCGATGCGAGCACAACCGAAAAGTTTATACTCTCTCGCTCTCGCTCTGTGCAAGAGACTCTTGCTGTCTTCATTTATGTTTTTAACACAACAGTGCGCTTTTCATTGAGCTCTTTGTATGTCGCTCTTTCAATGAGCAGTGCGTAAAGAGCCGAACAAGAATGAGAGTCAGCAAAAAACCGATTGACCGAAAAACTCAACGGAAACGGCTGCTCATTTACTTTCTTTTTTGTGAAAAAGAAATAATATAATTTGTATAATAAAACAATTTAAAATTTTTTTTTTAAATATTTTTGTTTATTGTAATATTAATATATTTCGTCACCAAAACAGACGTTAAACGATTTGCTTGCCTATGCATGTGAATGTATACCAATACATACGCAAAAAACCGTTTGCCTCACTGAACACGACAAAATGGCCTTGGAACAACAGAACAAAACAGAATAGAAAAAAAACGGTTTCGCTCTAAGCGCGAGCAAGCTCATTCAAGAACCCATAAGTCAGTTGAGTCTGTTCGTAAAAAGTCGGGAAAATACAGTTATTTGCAGACAACGAGAAATGGTTGACAGTTTCACATTTGTATCTCTTGCCGTTCGTGAAAGCCATTGAGAGGAAAATGGATCTTTTTAGTGAGATTTTTTTCAGATTTCAAATTTTTTCCTAATTATTGAGCGATAAAATTGAGTTTGTTCCCGCGGATTTTTCCGAATCTTGGTATGTCAAACACATTCAATATTTTTCATGCATTTTACGTGAAAGTTTCAGCTCTTGTCTCTTGGTGTTCATGCAATGGAGTTTGCTAGATTTCCCAGCGGAAATCCAAAAATTGTATCCTTAAATATTGTATTTTTGATTGATTTTTGTGAAATTTTCAGCTCTGTACAGAGGGAAAACTCTTTTATATGTATGTATATAAGTAGATCATAAAAAATTTTTTTTTTGGCAATTGAAATGGAATCCTGGGCTCGAGTCCCGGGGCAAGCAAAGCATTTATTAAACTAAATTTACCACAGGCTTTTTAGATAAAATTGCAGAACACAAACATTCGGAATCTTAAAACTTACGGCTGTGTATACTCTCTGTAGAAAAGAACCGAAGTTAGTTAGTAAGTAGAAAAACGTCAGGTGCTGCACACAAAATTTGTGAAAAACGAAAGTTTATTTGCATCTTAACGCATCTTATTGTTTCTACAGTCTTTGTTGACCAGTATTATAACATACAGTTGAACGGGCAAAAAAAAATAAGCATCGTGTTTATATTTGCGAGAGCGAGATGCACAAGCTTAAACTACCGGAACATTCGAGTGCATGCTGAAGAATAAGAGTTAAAAACAACTTATTGCTAGTCATATTGGGTTCCATTTTGAATGAATTTGTATACATTATTGATATACGATTTTTCTATTTTTACAAATTTGACACTTGTGTGTATATGTGCAGAAAACGAAACCCGGACTCGCAAGCCCACAACAATTCTATAACAATATTATATGAAACAATTATTTAGCTTATGTAGAGTGTACAAGCTTTTCAATAAATAAAATCAATTATGCATCCTCAATATATATGTTGATTTTTCGCGCACTACTTGTCGCCTGTAAACATTCGCTCCGCTGATTAAGTATTCTCTGAAATACAAATTTTCTAATATCAGTTTAGTTTATTTCATTAATTTATTTCTTCTTTTCTTGATCTTCACGCTACTTCAATTTAAGTAGATAATGCAACAATTTTCCAAAAAATCTCAGATTTCAAATATTTTTCAACGATTTTTACAAAAAATTTGACATTTCATATCTTGACGTTCGTGAAATGAATTATATTGAAAGGAAAATTCTGTCTAAACATGCCAAACAAATACAATTTTTAAAATTTTTGATTTTTATCTCTGAATATACCAAACATATTAAATAATCAAAAAATTTATAGTGGAAATTTTGATCTTTAGCTTGTGTGCTTCGTGAGTTCCATTTTTTTTAAGGAAAATTTAGTATTCTTTTTAGATTTTTAGAAAAATTTGGATCTATTTCTCCTCGTTCGTCGCTGTTTTTATTGAACGAAAAATTAATTTTTCCCAGCTGAAATTGAAAATTTTGCTCGTGTGAATAACATTAGATATTTGTGTTAGAGTTTTGGGGAAAAATCAGCTCCCTAGATCTTATCGGCTCGTCTATACAGCGATCACGCATCACGCGACAGGACAAATATGTAAGTATATAAACGTATATGTACTGAGAATGCATTAAAATTGTCTTTCATTTGAAATGTGCGCGTATTGCGAATTCTCTAGATATGCTGTTAGTTGTATTTGCTGTGACGAAGTCGGACTGAATCCGTGTGAACTTCATACAAGCGTGGTTTCGTAACGTTGCTAGTGTTTGAAAATACCAAAGTGTCATCGAATAACAACTTCAAGTTAGCTGAAATTAATTATAACTTAAAGTTAACTTCAAAGTCTCTCTTGAATTTTAATAACAACGTCAAGTTGGCAGCAGTAAAGGCACTAATAAGTTGACTTCAGAGGTTAAGATCCTGTAACGGTTCTTTTTTTCTTTCAGATGTCACAGAAGCAACACGTAAGCGGAAACTCGCTACACTTCATCAGTGGTCGGTACATAGCAAATTAAAACAAGTGAAAAATGGCTGCCCGTAATCTAAAAGACATTGTTCTCACTGAGGAAACGGTGTCGACCCCGACATTTGTACGTACATATTTCTTTTATAAATATATTTATATACGTACATATTTGTTCATACAATTTTAACAATGAACCGGATGAAGCTTCAACTTAAAAATAGTAGCGCGAAAGCTTGCATTGAGAAATTGCACGAGCCCCAAACAACGCAAGCTAAATTTCCAAACCAAAGTCTTTACAAACCTGTTGTAAAAAGTGAAAACGTAGAAACTGGAAAAACTTCACTTCAAACTGCAATCGTATCTCAATTATAGAGTTCATTTACGCTTTTCGGACTTTGCTCAATAAAAATTGTCTCTACATGGTTGTACACATACATACATATGTAATTTAATTTGGCATAGTCAGGCGAAGTTTCGCTGTTTGTGGCTTTTCAATGTCGTGGAGAAAGGTGACTTTGCCAACAACAATGTTATTCATGTAAGACTTGTGAATTAATAAAACTTACGCCCACAAAATACTTTTTACGGAAGGGCACCTAAAACATTTTTCCGCGTTATTGTAATGTGTAGTAGTACATATGTACATATCTAGAGTAATTGAAAATCATGGAAGCTTGATTGAAATTCAAGACCTGCAAATATAGGGAGCTTTGCAAGTTACGGTATGCATTGATTTAGTTCGCTCACCAAATTAAAACAAATTGCATGCAATAACTGCGTAAAGATAAATTAAAGTTTTGCCCCTTTTCATAATATTTCGCTTTGACCAGTCAACACATATAAAGAACATAAACCATTGATTTAGATGTCAGGTTATACTGAAAAGCTAGAGTTTTGTCTGGCAAATGGTCGGCAAACTGCAAACCTTTTTAATTTTGTGCTACGTAAAGACACAACACACCAAGATAAAGTGGACTCAATTTAATGAAATATATAGCTTTGTCGTTTAAGCAAATAAAAATCTTAGATTAACTCTTGCAACTGAAAATGGCAATGAGGTAAATCGTCTTGACCATGCAACAGGTGGATCTGCGAGGAAAGTCCGTTTGAAACCCTAAAATATATATTTAACTGAATGAGCTCAGTTTTTTATTTTTTTTTTCTGTAGTAATTATAAACTTTTATATTTTTATAAAAATAAAATGACTGAAATAAAACTAAAGTGGACACAGAACATACAGAGATTTCAAATTTCAATGTATTCGGTCCTCTCTTGCGCACTCCGGAACTTGCGAACCGAATGGAAAAGGGGACTACAAACTAATTATAAAATAAGTGCCCAAAGGCTCAATTAAATGAATAATAGGGTAAACTTAACAAATAAAAAATACTGCGTGCATCTCTCGAAATCTAGATTATTTTTAACTTTTAACACCGAATTGTAAGGTACTCAAAATATTTGCTCAGAGATTGTTGTTTAATGAAAACTAATACTAGGCTTTAAGTATTAGCTTTTGCTCTGCGAATAACATGCTATGTACTGTTTTCGAATGGATTTTTGTGTTGATCACGAATCCATGGTCAACAATTTTCTATCCAGTCAAGTTTTAAAAAAAATTTGTGTTGAGCTGCACTTTAGCTTGATATACCGCTAAAAACCTGACGTGCTACGAATTTTGTTGACTTTAAAATTAAACGCCTTTTTAGTATTCTTTAAAATTATCAAACATATCTTTCAAGCAGATGCTCATATCTGGGATGCAAAATAAAAAAAATAAATATATTATAAAATATAAAAATTCTGTGGGAAAATCCTGTTGCGGACGGTAAATTTTTACGCATGTTTTCAAATTAAAACTCATACAAATCACGTTCAGTCTAATACCGAAAAAGGTTTTAGAATATACAATAGTATAACCTTATCTTCTGCTTAGAAAATGGAGATAAGTGAAGATAAGTGGTCACGTTAAATAAATATCAGAATTTTTCGTTTTTGCGATCGATACACTTTTTCAGCAAGCTAATTTGTATATTTTTCAACTATTTCATGTTTTTCTTTTATTTGTTCTCACATTTTGCTAATACTTACTTGAAAACAAAACCTTGAAGGCTATAAACACTACCCTAAGTTAAGAGTGATTAGATAAGACAACGAATTGAGATATATCTGTTGAAATAATACTAAGAAAGATATATACATAACACGGTATTCGCAAGACTGTATTTGCATAAAAGTGCTTTTTGGTATTTTTAGTTTAAGCTTTTTCCGCTTCTGAGAAACCTAGAACAATGTAAAGTACATATTCGGATTATGCGGGCAAAAATCCATCTAGCCTAAGTGGATGGCTAGATAATAATAAGTCACAATATGATGTGCATTTTTGTGACGTTGTTTAATTTTTATTTTGTGAAATAACTTTCATTTACATGAATGAATGAAAATAGAGGTAGGTGTTTGTTACGATCTGTCAAAAAAATACAAGCAACCGCAAAGCCGTAAGGCTATAATTGCTAATGTAAACGAAATTTTACAATGCGGCACAAAAAATCAAATTTAAATCACTATATTGTGTATAATTCAAAAGACACATGCAGTCGAGAATATTTACTTTCAGATTTTTGAGGGAAAGAAACATTTGAAAATTATTTCAAACTCAGTTTTATTTTATAATACCAAGCACTGCTCATCTATCTATCTATCTTCTATCTATCTATCGTCAATTTGAATTAATTTCAATTAAAAATTAAGTTTAAAAAAAATACTGAAATAGTGAAAGTGATTTTCTTCTTTTTGCTTACGATGCCGAGGAAAATAAATCGACCTGACATAGGTCGTCAAAGTCGCATAAATGTGCAACGAGCTACTTTACGCTCCAACCTTATTAAAGACCAGCGAGAAGCTGATAATGATAACAGTCGTATAGGTATGGCAGATTTACGTTGCCCTTTGATTTTAAAAGGTTGCAATTTCCCGTGCGTCTACCTTTGCAATGACCATAAATAAATCGCAAGGCCAATCGTCGCAAGTTTGCAGAATAAACTTAGAATTTCCCTGTTTCGCACATGGACAATTATATGTTGCGTGTTCGCGCGTCGCGTCGGGAAACCAACATCCTTATTTATTTACGCACCGCAAAAAAAAAAAACAAAAAATATGGTTTACTGTATATATGTACAGCAGTGGACATTTATTGGCCGATATCATGATGATACTGTTTTGTATTCAATTAAAGATTTGATACAACTTTCAAAAATATATTACTCACTCTTCTTTTTCTATTCAAATTATGCCTTCCATTGTTGCTTGACGATGATATTGCAAATGTCAACGTGTATTAATCACTCTTTTAAAGAGTCTCTCTAAATATAAATCGATATAAATCTTTTATAAATAAAAGTGATAATAATAATTATTGTTCAACTAAATTTGGTTTACATTAATAGGAAAGTGATACGAAGTTCACCGGGTCATCTAGTTATATAATAAATATATTAAATGTTAATAATCATATAACCGAATGAGAATCAAAGAGAATCTTTGAGAGGAACTTACGATTGACGAAAAGCTTTGGTTGCTTCAATTGTCGCATAGGCTGCCATTTCCCTTTGCTTTGATTCAATTCCGGGAGCATTGAAATGTGAGAGTAAAGCACCTGGATGATCGTTTTGCAGTGTTTGTCCTAAAAATTATAATGTAAAAAATAAAGTAAAGTCATATGCAAAGAATGAATGCAATTGCAATCGTCGTCGCATGCAGACGTGTTTTTATAGAGCTCCGAAAAAAAAAATGATAAACCCCACAAGTTTACAGTGAAGGGAGACTGTAGTGTAAAACGCGAAAAGACGCCAAGTGCGATGAAAACGCACTTAATATTTAATTTATTGTTTATTAATTAATATATCAAAAAACTGAAAAGATGAATCATAACGACATTCGTAAGCAAAGACAGCGCGAGCAAGACGAACGGCGGCTTTCGCTTCAGCGAAGCAACGAGTACTTCTCTTTCGTGGCCGAGCCAACTCAAAATACTGCTGTATGCAGTACTTTTCGAAACGTCAATTACCCCTGACCTAAAATTCACCCACTTGCACTTAACAAGTGATCGAGCTCGTTCTTGCTCTCCAGCTCTACCGTCTCAGAAGCACCGAGTGCATTGAGCAAACATCGAACAAGCAAAAGCTGGCATGCCAATGGACCGGTAGCGACATGATCTCACCTACGGTGACTTAGCACAACAGTCTCTCTGAACTACCGCAATAAGCAACTATAACAACGACCGCAACGGTATCGGCCGCTCGCTCAAAGCCCATCCGTTTGGCAACACTCGCTCCCTATGTGTCATCGGCGGTAAGCAAAAGCCCCCTATGAATCAACAATCAAAACAAAAGCAACCAAAATCAACTCCACGACTAACAACGCAAGCGATGCCTCGCTCGTGCAGACTGGAATTTATCGCTACATTCAAATTAAACGGAAGCTAAGCCCCCTAATCGCCGCCCACTGCAGCAGCCGCGGCGGCGGCGTAGTGAGCATGCGCCGCATGAGCGTCATGGCCATGCTGATGAGCTGCAGCAGGAGCTCAGATACCCCTTGCACGGGGTAATATTCGTGAAACAAAAGTTCAAACGAAATCAGAAGACAGCTTTAGAATATTATCTAAGCATCTAAACGACACTAAATGAATTTTTACACGTATCAATTAAAAAGCAGTAAGGGCTTACAAGTGGTCTTAAAGGGCATGGAATCAGATGTAACACCTGCAGAAATAACTCAGGCTCTACATGATAAAGGCTTTAACGCTAAAACAGTCTTCAACATCTTAAACAAGGATAAGAAGCTCCAACCGCACTTCAAGGTAGAGCTGGAGGCAGACAACAATACTCTTAAAAAAAACGAAGTGCACCGTATATACAAACTTCAGTTTCTACTGCATCACTGTAGAAGAACCACATAAACGCAAAGGCCCTGTACAATGTATGAATTGTCAAGAATATGGCCACACACGGTCATACTGCAAACTCCACGCCGGTGTGCGTAGTTTGTGGACAGCTTCACGACTCCGCACTACTGCATAGCAAGCGAAAGACTCTAGTACCAAAAGGTGCAGCAACTGCGGTGGTAATCACCAGAGAACGGCAAGAGTGCACACACCACTAAAAACACAACGCGTACACCATGGTAGTCCTTCCACACACAAGCGAAATTGTGGATCAGACCACAATGCAATTACTTGTGCGTATAAAAAATGATTTCAGCAGCATTTTGTGCGCAGGCAATTCTTTCCCGAAGCAAAACACAAGAAAAGGGTCAACATATTTCTGCGTGCTTCTGTTTCGCTCCCTGCTGTCGTTTCGCTACCTGCTGCCAATGCAGACAGAGCGAGACAGCAAGCGATATTGTTTCTCGCTAATGCTTATATGCCAGCCGATCGACCTCGCGCACATTTCCTTTGCGCTTGCTTCGTTGTGCATTATGGAGTTCATGCCCTTCATGCGGACAACTATGCAAGATTTAATGCGTAATTAGAATCTCTTAATACAAATGTTAGTATCACATCAGTCCAAATAATCAATGGCTCCTCTACGTATATCCACGAGGAATGCTAATGGCGTTTCACAGCATAAACTTGAGTTATCTCAATTCCTGCTCGACAAACACATTGACGTCATGCTATTGTCAGAAACACATCTGACCAACAAATATAACTTAAATTTAAAAGGCTACACAATCTATGCAACAAACACCATCCGATGGCAAGGCACACGGTGCGACTGGTAATCCCTGATCAGAAACCGTTGCATCAAAAGCAATCACCTACAGGAGCTCGCCCAGAAAAATTATGTAAGACCCAACAACCATAAGAATAAATGGATAGTGGATAAACAACCTTACTCTAGCCGCAGTATATTGCCCCCCTCGTTTCACCATAACTGACGGGAGTTCATGCCGTCTTCGACTAACTAGTGCGAAGACCATTTCATTAGCAGCAGCTCCGAGACTACAACATCGCAAAGCACACACACTGGGGATCTCGCCTCGTGACTCCAAACGGAAAGCAGCTCTATAATGCAATTATAAAATGCCAGCAACAACCGACCACGTTTTCCCCGCGTAGTACACAGACCCAAATAAACTGCCTGACCTTAATAGACTTCGCAATTACCCAAAAATTTACCTTCGATTGATCAGTGCCGAAAGTCTCTCAGATCTCCCATTTGACCACTCACCCGTCCTAATTTATTCACTCAGTCATCCAGTAACTGATGATCAACCGCTTAGATTGACTTCACACAAAACCAAATGGATCTGCTATAGGAAATATATAAGCTAAATTACGCTAAATCCTGTACTTAACGTTAAAGATGATATCGACAGCCTTATCAAAACACTAGAGTCCAATTTTGTCAACGCAGCCCGCATTGCAACTCCTCAAACGCACAAGTGCCTTACACTCAAAAGAAGACAAATCAGCAAATCGAGGAACTCGTTCTAGAAAAGCGACGCCTTACGGACGAGATGGCAGTTTCACTAGTTCAAGTCAAGGCTTCAACACGCCCCGCAAGTCTTAACCCAAAGCGTTAAAACAACAACGAAGCAAAAATATTCAACATCGCTACATCCAGCAACTATCATCCTCTCTACGAAAAAACTCACTGTGGAAACTCATCCAACTCTATGCCTCCAACAGAAACTGTGATGCCTATAAGAAACCACCAAACCCTGACTGAAGACAGACCCAAAACATTTGCAGGACACCTTGGAAATGTGTTTCAGCCAAATCCTGCCACAAATTCATTCACAATACCAACATTGAAACATTTGCGCTGGGTACTTGAAGTTTGCTATAAACAAAAAGATAAATCAACAAAGGAACTACATAATTAAAAAAAAAAAACAGACTGCCCATCATAACACATTTTTATAAACTGCAAGGATGATGACTAAAAAAATGGCAGCCGGTCACTCAAGCTTGGTCAACAAGGGGATTTTAAGTGATCATCCAATTGCGACTAATATAAGGTGAAGATATGGGCTGGAAATCAAAATTAAAACTTCCCCCTAAAGACAATCGATTTAAAACTACAGATGTTACGGATACACGTGGCAACGAATTTGACGAATTTTGCTTAAAAAGGCCACTTTTAATGGGTATTTTTGAAATAGGCTGGGAAAGTCCATCTCCTATCCAAGAAGCCGCGATACCTAGTGCATTGAGAGGAAAAGACGTTTTAGCACGTGCCAAGAATGGTACTGAAAAAACTGGGGCTTATTGCATCCCTGTGCTGGAGCAGATTGACCCCACGAAAGACTATATTCAAGCACTAGTAATGGTACCCACCCGTGAATTGGCCTTGCAGACTTCACAGATATGTATTGAGCTTGCCAAGCATCTGGACATCAGAGTAATGGTTACAACCAGAGGTACAATACTAAAGGATGACATCCTTCGTATCTATCAAAAAGTACAATTAATTATAGCAACTCCTGGAAGAATTTTGGACTTAATGGATAAAAAAGTGGCGGATATGTCTCATTGCAAAATTTTAGTTTTGGATGAAGCCGACAAGTTGCTTTCATTAGATTTTCAAGGCATGCTGGATCATGTTATATTAAAATTACCCAAGGATCCACAGATATTGCTTTTTTCTGCGACATTTCCATTAACTGTTAAAAATTTCATGGAGAAGCATTTGCGTGAACCTTATGAGATAAGCCTCGTGGAAGAACTAACATTGAAAGGTGTAACTCAGTACTATGCCTTTGTTCAAGAGCGCCACAAAGTGCACTGCCTAAACACATTATTCTCCAAGTTGCAAATTAATCAGTCGATTATATTCTGCAATTCTACGCAGCGCGTTGAACTCTTAGCAAAGAAGATTACTGAGCTCGGATATTGCTGTTATTACATTCACGCTAAAATGGCTCAGGCTCACAGAAACAGAGTTTTCCATGATTTTCGTCAAGGTCTCTGTCGAAATTTGGTGTGCTCTGATCTATTCACACGTGGCATAGATGTGCAAGCTGTAAATGTGGTCATTAACTTTGATTTTCCACGAATGGCAGAGACATATTTACATCGAATCGGCCGGTCTGGTAGATTTGGTCATTTGGGTATTGCCATTAATTTAATAACCTACGAGGACCGATTTGATCTTCATCGTGTTGAGAAAGAATTGGGAACTGAAATTAAGCCAATACCCAAAGTAATAGATCCAGCATTGTATGTGGCAAATGTGGGCGGGTCTGCGGAGGAAGCAGCCAATAACAGTGATCTTAATAATTCTACAATTTGAAAGTTAAAAGAAAAATAAATAAATCGAAAAGTTGTAAGCAATAAAAAATATAAAACTTGTTGAAGCGCGCATTTGCATTAAAAAAAAAAAACTTGCATTAACAAGTGACTCTCAGCTTCAACAAAAATCAGTTGAACCCGAAAAAATCACCAGGCTTCGACCATTCGACAGAATGATTATTGAGCTCCCATGTTGTGCAGTTTGCACCCTCGCCGCAACTCTTCAATGCCCATCACCAGCTTGGTTAACTCTCCCAGAGAGATGGAGAAAGCAATAATAATCATATGATACATAGCCAGGCCAAAAGATCACACAA
Source organism: Drosophila busckii (assembly GCF_011750605.1). NCBI lineage: Eukaryota > Metazoa > Arthropoda > Insecta > Diptera > Drosophilidae > Drosophila > Drosophila busckii. The sequence continues at coordinate 23,612,775 of NC_046605.1, forward strand.
CACTCCATCGTTCTATCGAACCACTAAGAACTACTATCATGCCTGTCAAAACTCTTTGAAAAATGCGTTGCTGACTCGGATAAATCCATATCTAAGAATCCTACAAAATTCATCCACAATCATTTGGGTTTCGTGAAAACACAGGCACTTACTCGAGCAGGTTAATCGCATAACATCTGTAAAGGAAAACGCATTCGAAAGACCAGAGGACATATATCGCCACTGTGGGAATATTCCAGAAGTATCCCAAGCCATCGAGGAAGTCTGGCTAGAAGGCTAACGATAAGATCAGAACCACGCTTCCTAATAATACACACAATTTATTTGAGTCGAAATTTGTAGTGAAATGAAATGCTGCTATGTCTGTTGCAATTTGCTATGCTCTCGAATATGTGTCCAGAGCTGGAGTCCCACAGGCAGCGTACTTGGACCAACACTCATAGTCCCTTTACACAGCAGACTATCCAACAAGATAGACGATAACAACATCCACCTTTGCTGACGATACAGCTATTCTCAGCCGTTCGAGGAAGGTGCCCTATGCAAGCAACAGCGCAACTGGCTCTTCATATGGCTTCCGAAAGCTGGAGAACCTGCGCTCTCTGCTGAGCGATAAAGTAAACGAACAAAAACAAGCAAACATGTTTACGTTTATGGCCCTAAACAGGCCCAAAATTGTCTACCGCATCACACTAAACAATATCCGCCTCCCCGCACGCAAACGAAGTGACGTATCTTGGAGTACACCTCGACAGAAGACTCCATGGCGTAGTCACATTCGAACCAAGAGACGCAACTACAACAAAAGCCATAGCCTCCACTGGTTATCACGCTCGGTCCTCTCTTCAGCCATTGAATATAAGGTCCTGCATTTACAATTCCGATACTTAAACCCATCTGGACCTATGGCTCCCAACCATGGGGGAAACGCTAGCAATTGCAACATTGATATTGTCCAGAGAGTCCAGTCAAAAATCCTTATAAACCCATCTGGACCGTGGTACGTTCGAAACGAAACATACAGAAAGACTTAAATATTTAACAGTCTTAGAATAATGCAAATAGCGAAATCAAGGTAATACTACAGCAAAGCTTTCTTGTCGGCATCCTTAAGCCCTCAGCGCGAGGGTAACAAGCTGCTGCAGCCGCTCCCGGTTTTGCGTAACCGTAACGACCTACCAACCAGCGATAGAATCTTAGGACGTTGCAATCCTAAACAGTTAAAGAAACTGTTATGTAAATGTTTAGTTAAAAGATTCTATACTTATTGTTAGTCCAATTTTAAGAGAAGATCAATAAAAACAGCAAAGTTTAATAAAAAAAAAAAAATATATATGCAAAGAAAATTCGAACTTAAAACAGTCAGTGCTAAAGCCTGTAAATGAGCTCTATATACGGAGTGACAGAGATTTTTATACCAACCTCAAATCATACATATACCTGATGTTTTTAGGTGATACAGAGGCCTGTTCGTTATGATTTTATAATCCCGAGCACTTAGGTCAGAGATTTGTCAAACTACTGTTTGTAGTTATTTTAGATAATTCATTAGATTTCTAACATGGCACTATGGTCCCAAAGTCGACTTTTTTTTGCATAAAGTCGAAATTTCATTGCACTATGGGCAAAAAAACCGTTTTTGGTGCCTAAACCTATTTATTTTCCTAATGAATTTTTATAAATGGCCCATACTTGTTGAATCTAGATATCTTCATTTGAAAAAAACAGCCTCCCAAAAATTTGTTATGGCAACTCTGTAGTGTTGCCACTCCAGCAAAGTCAGCTGTTTGAGAGACTTTGTAATGTCGTGAAATTGGCGCGAAAAATGGTCAAACTTTGCGTGCTTGTTGTTTTGTGTGAAAAAAAAGTTTTATAAATCTAAAAATGGAAATTCCTTGCGAAGGTATCTATTAATGCTAATTAGCCTAGACGTTTGCTTTTATGTGTCTTGTGGTCCACATGTGAACTGTTTTATATGTGTATCTTTATTGTTTTGAACTAACAATTGTGTTTGTGTTTTGTAGAGTATAACTTATTAATAGCACAGTCTTGCAAAAGAGTAAGTACGAGAAACTAATTACTAAAGTGTCCTTATTGTCATACAACTAAGCATTTTTGCTCCTTTTTGCAAAACTTGCGTTTATGTAGGTACCAGAGAACGGCAAGAGTGCACACACCACTAAAAACACAACGCGTACACCATGATAGTACTGCCACAATGCAATTACTTCTGCGTATAAAAAATGATTTCAGCAGCATTTTGTGCGCAGGCAATTCTTTCCCGAAGCAAAACACAAGATAAGGGTCAAAATATTTCTGCGTGCTTCTGTTTTGCTACCTGGTGTCGCGTCGGCGTCGCTGCCAATGCAGACAAAGCGAGACAGATAGTGATATTGTATCTCGATTATGCTTATATGCCAGCCGATCGACCTCGCGCACATTTCCTTTGCGCTTGCTTCGTTGTGCGCCGCACAAGCAATTTTTTTTGTGTCCGTGTGCGTATTTTTTCCCGAGTTGTCATATTCGCCTTGGCTGTCAAAAATCCTCTAGCTGAACCCTCCACAAGGTTGCCGGCTGGGCAATGGACACTGCATTGTCCCGGACGTTACCGGGTGATCTAGTGTCACTTGCTCGACTTGGCATTGCAGTGTCTAGCTGAGACGCGGCGTATGGTGACCAGGTGACTCCATGCCCGTATCATGGCTAGAGGTTACGCTTGGCGGGGAAGTATAAAACGCTATGGGGTGGTTCTCATATAAATACAACTAACCAGCCCCAAACCAGAGTGTCACGCGACCCGTGCTCATTGGCTAGTTTGCAGTCGGGGTTAACTGACTGTATTATTACGAAGTATGTGAAGGCCTTACCCTGGCCGCCTCGATGAGTGTGTAGGCCTTACCGTGTCAATGGGGGCTATGGCACGGCGGACCTTCTTTCCCCTACACTCGTGGGATCTATATGTCCAATTCAATAAATAATTTTTCAAGGCGGGAATTAACCGCAACACAGTTAGCAGAGCGGATGGAAGAGGAGGCTCTGGACCAGGGTGGTAACCTCCAACCGCGCAGGGGCAATTACCCTCCACCCAACAGTGCCACGCCCAAGCGGGGCTCGCCCCCTAGGCACAGCACTCCACGGGGAAAGGCCAGGGGTTTATCACACCCCAAGGGTTGGTGGTACACACTACCACACGGACGACGGTTGGGCGGGCGGACAGACACACGTCGCAGCACTGACATAGCACCGCCACGGACATCTCGGACTCAGCGGGCCAGACCATAGCGGAGATAGCTTCGAAGCGGCTTTACACATCACTGACGCGCACCGGCGGAGCTAGGCTGAGCACATACAGGCAGATCCGCTGAGGCAAGGACTTAGCGGAGCCGGCAACAAATGGTACCTAAGGTATCTCGAGCGGGGCCTAAAGCCGGAGGAGGCTCGACGCAAAGCCGGAGAGCACAAATGCAAAAATGTGCAACCAGTGGCCAAGGCGGAAGGGGGAGGAAACGGGTGGGCGCAAGCGTCAGCTGCACCAAACGTCTCCACAAGAAAACCCCAAGGCAGTCCCCAAAAAGCCCAAGGGTAGGGGCGAGAGTCGTACAGAGGTCGGGCAAGCACCGACTCAAAGTACGAAGAGACCGCGGGTGTCTTATGCCAGTGCCACCAAATCAGTGAAGTTGTGCATCATGGCCGCTGACTACCCAAGCAGACTGCTGGCCAAGGAAGAATTGACCAGCGTAGAGACGATGCTGATCAGGGAGTTGAGGAAAGGGTGGATCACCAGCCTCAATTTCAACGGCATCAGATTCAGGCCTGGTCTGATAATGGTTGAATGCCGGGACTGGTATCCGTCGTACCCAAGTTGACTGCGGTAGAAGGAGTGCAGCTCAAAACCTGTATGCGGGAGCAGCTTCCGGAACTGGAGGTAGTCTCAGTTCACTTACCGCGGTCATCAGGCGAAGAGGAGCAAACGTCCGTGGACCTGTTGAAGAGTCAGAACTCTGACCTTCTCCCGGACACCTGGACGGTGCTCTAATGCACTGACACAAGTGGGGAATAGCTGGTGACCCTGGGTGTAGAGCAGCCTGCTCTACTGTTGCTCCAGCAAAACGGTATGCTCCTGAGCTACCGTTTTGGCCAGCTCCCATGTCGGCTGCACAGAAAAAAGGGCGCAGCAGCGAGCGACAAACCCACAGCGGGCCTAGAACCCGGACACATGATCGTCCACGCTCGCACAGTCACACACAGCAGCCGAGCAGGGAATGCACTAGCTGAACTGAGGCTGAGGTTGACAGGCGCATCACTGGGAGGCCTGACCTGGAAGGAGACACGCTAGGCACGAGTACAGACCCAGATAGCCTGGACGATAGTCTAGCGCTGTCGGAGGAGGAGCCAGTCCTCTAATAGAATGGAGAGCACCAGCGTGGCACAAGTCAACCTGCACCACGCGAAGGCAGCCTCGGCTGTCATAGCGAGGTTGACTACCAGGCTGGGCCTGGGGCTGGTGCTCGTCCAAGAGCCGTGGACCGTCAGAGGAAGAATCTGCGGTCTGAACGATAAGAATGTGCAGGTAATAGCAGACTGTCGCGAGACTAAATCAAGAGCTTGCAAATTGATAAGTAAAAACATAAAGTTCTTATGTCTCTCCCAATTCCTCAGCAAAGACCTGGTAGCAGTGCAGATCATGTCGGTCGAGCCGAGGAACTGGCTGGTAGCATCAGCCTACTTCCCAGCAGAAGATGCGGAAGCACCACCACCTGAGGTGCAGGCACTGGTGGAGCACTGCAACAGAAGAAAACTGCCACTACTGATTGGGTGTGATGCAAACGCACACAGCACAACGTGGGGCAGCACAGACGACAATAGCAGGGGTGAGTACCTCTTCTCAATTATTGTCTAGAAACAGATCTAAGCGTCGTAAACGTCGGGTCTGAACCGACGTTCGTTACCAAGAGCAGAGCAGAGGTCCTGGACCTAACGATAGGCAACAGGGGACTCTCCGGGCTTATTCAGAACTGGAGGGTATCCCAAGAGCCGTCAATGTCGGACCATAGAATAATTCTATTCGACATTAAGGAAGGCCTAGCTTTCAATAATAAGATTACAAACCCGAGAAGAACTGATTGGCTGGCGTTTCAGGAAATTCTCGATCTAAACTTGAAGAGACTTAGAGTCAACTCCAGAGTGGGCTCAAACAGAGAGTTAGAAAATCTAACTAATGATTTAAATGAGATAATAGCAGACGCATACCATGAGAGTTGTCCAGAGAGGACAGTGACCTCAAGAAAGGACAACCCTTGGTGGAGTCAGAAACTAGAGAAGCTGAGGAAAGAAGTTAAAAAACTGTTTAATACAGCAAAGAAAAATGAGAGCAGTTGGGTTTATTATACTACCAAGCTTACAGTTTACAATAAAGAAATAAGGAAGAGCAAGCGAGCCCACTTTCGCAAGTTCTGCACCAACATAGAAAAGACACCACCAGCAGCGAGGGTGTTCAAAGCGATTTCAAGCGCAAGAGGCATTCAAGAACTCTGCCTAAAGAAATCAGACGGTACTTTCACGGAGAATGAGGAAGAGAAGGCTAGACTTCTACTCCTAACACATTTCCCCATGAGCAGAGTGCTGAAAGAGTCGTATACACAGATAGAGCCAAACAGGAAAGTAGCCTCAGAAATAGTAAAAGATCATAGGATACGGTGGGCAGTTGGCACATTCATGCCATACAAGGCTCCGGGCGTAGACGGGATATCACCGATACATCTACAGAAAGGACTGGAGCTGCTAATGCCGTATCTGATCAGAATATTTAGGGGCAGTATAGCACTAGGGAGTGCCTGGAGAGTAGCCAGAGTTATCTTCCTCCCAAAGGTTGGGAGGAAAGACCCCTTTCAACCCAAATCCTTTCGGCCGATAAGTTTGACCTCTTTCCTACTCAAAACCCTTGAAAAGGTGGTGGACAACTACATGAGGCTTACGTACTTAGTAGAACGTCCTTTACATAAGAGTCAACATGCATACAGAGCAGGCAGATCTACTGAATCAGCGCTAGTAGAGCTCACGAGCTCTCTCAATAGGTCAGTGAAGGCTAAAGAAATTGCTTTCGGCGCCTTCATGGACATAGAGGGGGCTTTTGATAACACGGCGCATAACGTAGTAGTGAGAGCACTGACCAAAAGAAAAGTAGAGAAAGGACTAGTGATGTGGCTAGAACGCTTACTAGACTCCAGGATAGCAGAGGTGACAGTGGGTACCTTAACAGTCAGAGCCCAAACTACAAGGGGATGCCCGCAAGGTGGTGTTCTATCACCACTCATGTGGAGCATAGTAGTTGACGAGCTCCTTGAAACTCTTTCAGACAACGGATTTGAATGCCAAGGCTATGCCGACGACATCAGCATTGTCTGCAAGGGAAAATATGAGCACACATTATGTGAAAGGGTCATGCTGGGACTAAAACTAAGCGTGGAATGGTGCAAAAGCGTGGGGCTGAATATAAACCCAGCCAAAACCACTATAGTTGCATTCACCAATAGATACAAACTAGAATCGCTGAAACCAATTAAAATCGGAGATGCGACAATACAGCTTTCCAACTTAGTCAAGTATCTAGGGGTAGATCTAGATAGTAGGCTAAAGTGAAAACGCCAATTAGAAAATTCTACCAGGAAGGCAACCATGGCTCTAATGAACTGTAGAGCTCTTTCTGGCAAGAACTGGGGTCTCTCCCCCAAGATACTCATGTGGATGTACGTAGCGATGGTACGACCAATAATTAGCTACGGTGCGGTGGTATGGGCTGAGCGAACAAAACTGGTATGTGCGAAAAGGTCTCTGAGCAAACTTCAGAGACTAGCCTGCACGTGCATATCGGGCGCAATGCGCACATGCCCGTCCACAGCATTGGACGTGTTACTTGGGTTGCCACCACTGCACATCTACATAAAGCAGTGTGCGAAAAGAGCAAGTTTTAGAATCCAGGGAAGCGTGCAAGTATGGGAGGAGGGGAACACCTCTACTCGCATAGCACAACTCCCTCAGGACGTAACAGATACCAAATATAGTTTCAATAGATTCTTTAATACTGAAATAAGTAATAGGACAGAAAGGAAAGGCCTATCTAACACCTATAATGTGAAAACACATGCCATTAGGTGGTATACAGATGGGTCACTCACGGAAAATGGGGCAGGAGCAGGAGTATGCGGACCCAAATACAAGTATTACGAGCCGCTAGGAAAATATACAGGCATTTTCCAAGCGGAGATTCACGCTATAGAAAGATGTGCAGCTTTCAATAGGGAAAGAGGTTATATAAACAGGGACATAGCCATCTTCTCGGACAGCCAAGCAGCAATCAAATCACTGATTGCTCACAAGGTAGTCCTCAGCTAGTTGGCAATCGTATATGACAGTCACTCAACAAAGTGTGGGTAAAAACCAACAGGGGTGACATGTTAACTAGGGTCCCGGCCACGCGGGTAATTGCGGGAATGAAATTGCTGACGTAACTAGCCAGGAAGGGGAGCAAGCTCTGCTTTTGGGAGACAGATAGCCTTGTGTTTAGTGGGCGTATGGGACAAGTTATGTTAACAGAAGCATAACTCTAGAAACTCAGCGGGAGAGCGAGATCTGGTGGGAAGAATCGGTAGGAGCCAGACACAGTAAAAGCTTACTGGGCGGATATGACACGAAACGTACCGTCGAGTGTCTAAATTTGAGCAAAAACTCGCTTAGGATAGTTACAGGCTTTCTAACGGGACATTGCAGAATGCGCAAGCACCTACACAAGTTAAAAATTGTGGACGATGCCTTGTGTAGACTATGTCTAGAGCATGACGAAACTCCAGAGCACCTACTGGAGGAATGTCCTGCGCTCTGCAGAGTAAGATTTAATCAGTGGGGGATTCCTACCCTAGACACAAGACAGATGAGGAACTTGAAACCAGGACAAATTTTGGCCTTTCTGCACAAAATAGGGCTGGTTAGGGAACTTTAACTCATCTACCAGTGGGAGGCACAATAGACCTTTTAGGTTGCAACGCACTTACTCCAAACAATAATAATAATGGTCTCGCACTTGATTTTTGTGGCTGCCACCATTGTGATTAAAAAGTGCCACAATTGCCGTTCTCTGGTAGGTACATATGTGCTTGGTCTTTCAGTTTGGGAAAGCAACAAACGCTCGCGGGAAGCCTTGGAGACTTACATATTCGACAAAGTGAATGCCGATCATCAAAGTGAAACAATAAACCAAACAATATCAAATAAAATAACTAACTTTATAAATTACATAAATAAACATTTGCCACGATGCTGCCGAAACATAAAGCATTTTAGACAAAAACACGCCATGTGGCTAGCCGGTAATATGACTATACACCTTTCTGATAGAAATGAATCCCCACATAAGAAAGGTGGTCGTCCAAAATTGACATATGAAGCTGCTGGTAAACGACTCAAAATAAAGTTGGCATCTGAACTTGCAGTTGAAAATCAAAATTCAACTCCATTGTTACTACACGCTGCTAACATTTCAGCCAGAAAATCAACTGAAAATGAATTTACAAAAAAAGCTGATAAAACTGAATCGCTGGCTTCGAGTCCAATAACTTCTGAAAAGGCATTCGCTTTTTTTATGGAAAATGGTTTTACTAAGCAGCAATACATGAATATAAAACAACTTAGTAAAGAACATGTCTGCTATATTTACCCCCCTTATTCGAAAATAGCTGAGGAGAAATTAAAATGTAGACCTGCTGGAATAGCATGGACCGAAAATGAAGCCAAAGTTTCCTTGCAAAACTTATTGAACCATACCGCTTCACGAATATTACTATCGCAAAAGAGGAAGTTTGTGAATACTTTAGATGTTACCCCAGTGTACCCTTATTTTTTATACACTTTGACATTTTGTAAAAAAACAGGGAGAAGGAGGCGTGGCAGACCCCACAAAGTATTCTTGATCAGCAAGACAAACTGAGTCGATATATCCATGTCCGTCTGTCCGTCCGTCCGTCTGTCTGTATGAGTGCGTGTTCCTCAGCAACTATAGAGCTAGAGCAACCAAATTTGGTATGTAGGTGCTCCTATATCCAGGACACTACGTTCTATGTTATTTTATTTTTTTTTTTATTTCCTCTTTGATACGTCAATGATTCATATAAAAATGATAGATCAGAAACAAAGGGACATTTGGTTAAATAAATCGCCTCAGTCCATAAGATTTTGCCGTCCTCTAAAAATAGCTTACGTAAAAGAAACAACGTCTCTTATTTTAAAAGAAAAAGAAAACTTGGACAATCAAATTAAGAACCTCGATTTATACGTGCATCCTTAACAATCGAAGGAAATTTTTGTAAAATTTGATGGGCACCTAACACTTATAGACGGCAAGGTATTAAATATATTAACAGAAACGAATGCCAGTTGTGTCCAATGTGTGGGGCAAAGCCCACCCAGCTTCTTACTATAAGTGATTTTTATTCAAAAACATTTGATATGTAGCCACATACGGATCAATATGCATTAAGTTCCCTTCATGCGTGGATCCGCTTTTTTGAATTCTTGCCCAAGATATCTTACAGAATTGAGCTTAAAAAGTGGCATGTCAGGGGAAATGATAAAATCGAATTGGAGGCACGTAAATATAAAGTTCAAGCAGCTTTTTGGAATGATATGGGGTTCATGTGGACAAGCCGAGACAAAACGGCAGTGGTAATACAAATGACGGTAATACGGCAAGGCGGGCATTCTCCAACCCAAAATTATTGTCCTCTATATTAGGAATAGATCATAATTTAATTCAGCGCCTACATGTAATTCTGATCGCCATTAATTGTCATTACCCTATAAACTCAGAAAAATTCAAAATATTCTGTTCGGAAACATTTTCTATGTATAGGGCTAATTACTTTTGGTATCCCATGTCGCCAACAGTACACAAAATTTTAGTACATGGATACATCATTATTGAAAAATCGATTGTGCCTGTTGGCTCCTTAGCAGAAAGTGCATCAGAAGCAAGACACAAACTTTTTAAAGCTGACAGACAATATCATGCTAGAAAATGTAGCCGGGTTGACAATATGTCAGATGTTTTTCACAGAGCCATGGATTCGTCTGATCCCTTGCTGTCTAGTTTTTGCTTAAAAAAAACCAATAGGATGCCGCTGCCAGCAGAGGTTGTAGATCTTTTGGATTCGCCAATCATATCCCCAAGTGTTGGCCACAAAGAAGGAAGTACACCCCAAAACTCGTGTGCAGAAGACATAGATGAAGAAAATTGTAACGATGATGTAAGTGACACATTTGAAATAGAATTTGAGGAAGAGGTACCAGACGATATTGAAAACTAAATAAAAAACAAGGAAAAAATAAAAAAGTAAGTTAAAATTTTTGAGTTATTAAAAAAGTGTAATCCAATTTTTTTTTCAGTGTTAATCGAATTTAACAATGGATCTCAAATATATTACCGATTTGTTTTATTTTTCTAGAAATAATAATAATAAAAAATACCAAATGGGATTGAATTCATAATTTGTAAAAATTACTTGGACAAATTAAAAAAAAAATAAAAACCAAAATTTTGATTTAGTTCAAGTAATACACCAAAAAAGTTTCAAGTCAATATCTTATAGACTAGAGTTTATGCACCAAAAACGGTTTTTTAGGAACATGGCTTTCATCCTTTTTCTTACGTGAACTTTTAATGTTCTTGCAATTGTAGAAGGCTATTTTTTTGTAGGAATCGCTTTCTGCGAGCTTCCTTGGTTTTAGAGAGATTTCCCCCTCCACCACAAGTCGAAAAAAGAAACGATTTACGCCTGCGTAAGAGGAGAGGACAAATCTGAAATAAATCATAAAAACGCTTTTTTATGTTCTCGACTGATGCCTGATGACTGATGAATTTCAGAACGTTTATTCAAAAAAACTGTTATTCACATTTCAATTTTCAATGTACACAGTGCAGGCTGACGCGCTGCGATGCCCTAGTCACCGTGTACATGAAAGTTGGTGGCGACCAACTTTATTACGCTTACTTTCTTAATGTATATATATTCTTGAATAATCTATATTGTTTAGATTAAAGAGGTGATTGCTTTGCGAAAACATAAATTGAGCAGAATAAATTAAAATATTGTGCCCGTCAAAAACCATAAAGTTGCGTGACAACCCTCTTACGGTATCAACTGCTTAAACTAATGTTCTTCTTTTTGTAAAAAGCTAATTTTATGTATTGGTATATAAGTTAACCACTGACTCTAGCTTTCCGCTGACTAAGGTGCAGCTGGCCACTAACCACTGACTCAGATGTTTCTGCAGAAAAAGATGCAGCTGTTCGGAGTCTTCTTGCACAGCGCGTCTGGCGGGAGAATGAAATCCTATTCTGACCGTGGAAGCGACGTCGGCGCTTTGCGGCCACACTGCCTGCGACGTTAGGGCTAGCTGTAAACTTTTAATTTAGTATTTCATTTAGTCTTAATTTGAATTGATAAAGCGACACATCACCCTAATAAAATTATTTCTCATACTTGTGTTTAATTGCTACTTAACAGTAGCAACGTTGTGCATAACTTGTTAACTGGCGATCAACAAATAAACCGAACCGTAAAGCCCTCGGTAATGTTTTAAATATTAATTAAACAAGCAAAGGCACAGTTTAAATAAAACTATTAAACATAAAAACAACTAAAAAGCCGAACTGAAAGACTTTCGGAAGTGTATTAAATATTATTTAAACAAGTAAAAGCACCATTTAAATAAAACATAAAAATATAATATAATATAACAATTAAATTCTATTATTATAATGTAAAATAAAAAATGTAAAATAACAACAATAATATCAATGATATCGGCGGCAGAATGCTGCCGTTAATGAACGGCAACAGCATTAACGACAGTAGCGAAAGAGATGCGCAATGCGCTATATTTGATAAAAAAAAAAAAAAAAAATGTAAGTAATTTGCAAAGTAAATTTACACTTTCAGAAATAAAGTAAAGTATAGAATACCTTTGATTCCTATTGTGCCTTTTATATCTAGCTTTTGCGGTGAACGGACATGTTTTTTGTTATCTTTGATATAATTAATTGATCTGTGTGTTTTAGTTTGTTTAAACTTGCATATTAATAATGATATTCACGGTGAAAGAGTGCACATTAAGATTGGTAAAAGTATTTTATTATTGAGTTGTTTCAATTGCATAAATAAACTAACAATTGTTTTTGCGGTTTATTGCTGTGTTGTTATTGTTGGTTTGAGCGTCTCTTTTATACGCTCTCATTTGCTTACTCTCTCTAGTTTTATAACGGTGCTTGTGTGCTAGTGTGTGTTTGTTGTTGCATTATTTGTAACTGCGCTCACGCATTAAAATAACTAACGCTCTCATCTGACGTACTCTCTTAGTCGTGCGTTCTCATTCGTTGCATTAACTGTTAAAATTTTTGTTACTTATTTACCCTTTCGCAAAGCATATAATTTTTGTCGTCATGTTCGCTTGCTGCATTAAAAATTGCAAATGCCAAAGCGATGCAAATGCAGATTGCACCAGTTGCTGGCTGTGCGACAAATTTATACATGTCAAGTGCGCAGGTTTCACAATTAGGGTTAAAGATTCTAATGTCAATAAGACCGGCTTAACTTGGTCTTGCGAATCTTGCCGTGAAGCCGAGGCCGACATGTCTAAGTTTATGCGACAGACTAAACTTAATTTCTATGCTCTGCGAAAGAGCTTTAATAAACTCAATGATGAGTTTATATGCATGGAGACGCAGTTTAAAGCTCTTAAAGCTTTAGACGACTCTCAGTTGGTGACGGCTGTTACACCTAAAAAAAACTAACGATCTAACATAAGTAAGCTATCCAGTAACACCTATTAGAAAGATTGTTAGGTCGAGCACTGATAGTTTCCATACTCCCCGACCAGCTCCTAAACCCTTATTAGCTGCTCCTATTAGGAAACAAGTTTTTATTTCTAGGCTTCACCTGGATACTTTGGTTGAAGATGTAACTGCTTACATTCAAGCAAAGATTCATAGCCCCTTAATACCTGTAGAAAAATTTAAATTTAAATATTCTAGACAAATATCTTCTTCTTTAAATTAAACGTGCCACCAGAATTATTCGACCCTATTTGTTGTAGTTCTTTCTGGCCACAAGACTTGCTTGTTGAAGAATTTACATTTAAAACTAAAAGCAGACCAAGTGTATCGCTGCCAAAATTAAATTTTTCTACAGCTACAGCTGATGTAAAAAACTAATTACTTCGTAGCCTGAAATTTCTAGTTCAACAATTTTCACAAATAAATATACCACTTATAGATGTGACCGTCTGTCACGGGGTGGTGGTGGCGTATTGATTGCCGTTGAATCCGACCTTTTATCGGAATTAATTTGTTCTTTATCTTTTTTTTTTTAAAACTTTGCTGTTTTTATTGAATCTTCTCTTAAATTGAGACTAACAATAAGTATAAAAATCTTATTAACTAAACATTATCTAACAGTTTCTCTTAAACTGTTTTAGGCTTGCACGTTCCTAGATTCTATCGCTGGTAGGTCGTTACGACGCAGACGGGAGCGGCTGCACACCCTTGTTAGCCCTCGCGCGAAGGGATTAGGATGCGAAAGAAAGCTTGCTGTAGTATTTTCCCTTGTGTTCAGCTATTACATCTCGGACTGGTTGAATATTAAGATCTTTCTGTATGTTTTCGTTTCGAACGTACCACGGTGTCCCGGTGATAGTTCTAAGGATTTTTACTGGACTCTCTGGACAATATCAATGTTGCTATTGCTAGCGTTCCCCCATAGTTGGGAGCCATAGGTCCAGATGGGTTTTAGTACGGAATTGTAAAGCAGGACCTTATATTCAAGTTCTTTATCTAACATTGAATTTGTTGCAGTTAGAGTGACTGTTTGTCAAATTTCCTTCTATATAACCTGCTCTTATATTCCACCTCTATCGGATGTTTCAATTTATAATGAACATTTATCCAATATACAATTAATATCCTCTATGCTCTCTGATAGGGATTATTTATGTGTACTGGGAGACTTTAAATTTACCAGATGTATCTTGGTCTACAGTGGATAATTTAGTTGTTCCTACTAGCTCTCATGAGTTTGTAAATAGCATACGTGATCTTTCACTTAATGAAATAAAGAAAGTTTGTAATTGTAACAACCGTTTTCTTGATTTAATATTTGGTATCAGATCCTTCAGCTAGCACTGTTAGCAGAATTGATCCGATTGTGCTCCCCGAAGATGCCTATCACTGCTATCACCCAACTTTGGAACTACTTATAGAACTGCCGGATCTAAAGCAAACTGTACACAGTACAGTAGCACTTAAGCCCCTTTGTTTTAAAAAAGCCGACTTTAATAAATTAAATAACCTTATTATAAATCATGACTGGTCTCACTTTTTTGCCAGTAATAACTTAGAAATTTCTTTATTTATTTTTTATGACGCCTTTAATAACTTTTTTGATCAATGCGTTCCCGTGAGTTAGCTGGTTTAAAAATATAAAATCGAGATACTTTAAAAAAATATAAGCGTACAGGGAACAGTGTTGATTTTTCACGCTATTCTACTGCCAAGTCTAATTTCAACTTATTAAACTTACAACTTTACAACGATTACTTATGTGGTTGCCGGCTTCAGTTTGCTTATGATCCTAAGCAGTTCTATAATTTTGTAAATTCCAAACGAAAATCTTCTTTAATACCTAATTCATTACCTATGAAAATACGACGTCAAATAATGATCAGGCATCAGCCGATCTATTTGCAGAGTTTTTTCAAACAACTTAATTCTGTTAATAGCGACTCATCAATTACACCCTATCCTTATAACGTACAAAAATCTATTTTTATTCCAGAGCCTGGAAAATTAACCGAACAGAATCGATATTTGCTGCTACACCTAAACTCTTTGAAAAAATTAATACATCTCAACTTATGCATTTCTGTAGTTCAATTATATCACCTTATCAGCACGGTTTTGTTAAACAAAAGTCTACCACCACCAACTTACTTGAGTTTTCTTCAAGGGTGGTTAAAGCTTTGCAAAACAAAATGCAGACTGATGTTATTTTTACTGATTTTAGTAAAGCATTCTATTGCGTTAATCATCGTCTTTTAATAAATAAATTAAATATTATTGGATTTCCAAAGAATTTTTTGAAGTGGGTATCTAATTACCTAACTAACAGAATTCAAAAGGTAGTTTTCAAGTCAGCGGTTTCCAAGCCAGTGTCTGTAACGTCTGGAGTTCCTCAGGGTAGTCACCTTGGACCATTGCTTTTTAATCTATTTATCAATGATCTGCCCTCAGTCATTGTGAATTCAAACGTTCTAATGTATGCTGATGATGTGAAGCCATGCCTATCGTTTAGAGAGATGTCAAGTAGTACTTTATTGCAGACAGATCTTGACCGCTTTGTCAACTTGTTTTAAATACAACTTATTAAAACTTAACTCTTTTAAATGTAAAGTAATGTCCTTCCATAGACACTCGCCTCACATAGTCGAGTACCACATTGATCAGTTACCTCTGAATAGATTAGCAGAAGTAAATGACTTAGGTGTTCTCCATGATAGTAAGCTAAAGTTTGACACGCATGTTTCTCTAACTGTCTGTAAGGCAATTCAAGTTCTCGGCTTTATCAAAAGATGGGCTAAGAATTTGATGACCCTACACAAACTAAATTAACTCTATAACATCTTTTGTTCGTCCCGATTCTGGAATATGCCTCTTGTGTTTTGGTCTCCACTATACTCGAACCACCAGAATAGTATTGAATCTGTCCAAAAAAATTTTTTATTATTTGCTTTGCGAGGCTTTAACTGGGTTCCAGGGGTTGATCTACCATCTTATACTAATTGTCTACTTTTAATTATTCTTCCATCGTTAGCTAACCGCCGTATTATGTTAGGCGTCATGTTTATGATTAAATTAGTTAAAGGGCAAATTGACTCCTCATACTTGTTGAGTCAACTTAATTTCTCAGTTCCTGCTAGGTATACTCGAAATTTTGTTCCTTTATCACTTAACGTTTGTACAACTAATTATCCCGGCATAAACCCCTTCGAATACTCTGTGCTGATTACAACAAACTTTACTGTGCTATTAACACAGAAGCCTCTGATTGTATTACAAAAAGATCTATTTTAACTTTTTTAACTAATAATAATTAACACTTACTAAAAGATTTATTTTAACTTTTTTAACTATTAATAAATAAAACTAACCCAGACCTGATTGGGTGTTTGGGTTTTCGTTGTTTTTTTTTTTTTTGCTGTCCTTGTATTAAGAAATTGAATCTTGCAACATTAAACTTTGCAATAAAATATCTGTTAAAATAGGAACAAGTTTTTGAAACACATAAAAGTGATCACTTTGAGAATTTGATTTCACAGACTTCAGCGGATTTCGTTATTAATATTTCTTTGTGTTACCCTTTATGGCAATTTAATATTGTGCTGCAACAGCACAATACATTTTTGTTTCTACGTTGAAAAGACAATAATAACAAATGCCGATGCATTTATTGGTGTTTGAGTTGTTGTTATTTTTTTCTTTATTTTCTGCACACATTACATTTGTATTGTAACTTCGACCCAATCTGTGCTAGTTAGCTGGGGACTCTATGCAGAATAACGACAGTGACACAGACGAGACCAATCAAGAAAACTACGACAGCGACGATATATTAATAGAATGTTTCGGAATATAACAAGTGTCCGAGAATCCATTGTCTGTACTATGGACCCAGAACAACTGCGGGAAATAGTTCAGGCTGCGAATAGCAGCGTATTAATTACGCAAGCCGATGAAAATAGAATGCTTAGAGAGGTCTAGATCAGAAAATTGCCCTAGTGTTAGCATAATTGCAAATACACCCCTTTTGAATTTAGTGTAACGAGCCTCTCGATGCAGTCAAATGTCTGGCCGAATTCGAAGGGGTATACGGAATGTATGTGTCGTGGCCAAAGGCCGCTCACACAGCATATAAAACGTTCAAAAACTACAACTCCATTTCATGGCGATTGGAAAAATCCGTAGTAAAGTAAGAGGCGCTGCTTAGCGGAGAAGGATAAAACGCTATGTGGCGGTTCTCATATAAAAATAATTACCCAGCTCCAAGCCATAGTGTCACGCGACCCATGCTCATTGCCTAGTTTGTAGTCGGGGCTACCTGACTGTATTATTACGGAGCCACAACGATACCTAACCGCCTCGTGGTGTGTGATGGCCTTACCTAAACTTACCTAATCTCCTGGGATCTCTTATGGACTACAAACAATCAAAACTTTACAGGCGGGACTTAGCTCAAATAACAGAGCGGATGGAAGAGGAGGCTCTGAACCAAGGTGGTTGCCTTCCACTGCACAGGGGCCTGGCTCCTTTACTCAAAGGTGCTACTCCAAAGCGGGGCCCGCTACGCAAGCACACTACAGAACTCCGAGGGCAGCAGAGGCTTTCACACCTCAAGTGGTTGGTACCTGGCACCGTACAAGCTGCAGGTCAGCGGTCTAGTACCGCTAGACCAAATGTGGCTCAGCAGCAAGCGAAGACGGTCAAGCCAACGCCGGGGCCAGGTCAGTCAGATGGCTCCGGTGACGCACATAGGCAAGGACTAAGTGGTGCTGGCCGAAATGGTGTGCAGCTTACAACCTACATCGGGGATGAGATCCCGGAACTGGAAATCATCACAGTTCACCTACCGCGGTCGTCCGGTGTCGAGGAGCAGACGTCTGTGGACCTACTCAAGGGCCAAAATTCAGACCTGCCACCTGGACACTGCTGAATTGCACGGAGATGAACGGGAGCAAGCTGGTGACTCTGGGAGCATCCCACTCTACTGCTACTCCAACAGAACGACATGATCATGAGCGCCGAAGCGAAAGTTTCCAAATCAGATGGGAAAGACATTGCCCCTGAGGTAGCCAGCAGTGTCGTGAGAGACGCGGTAGCGAACCTCGAGGGTTGAGAGGGACGCAGTAGCGGACCTTGAGGCTGAGTCCGAGAGGGAAGTGGTAGCGGACCTCGAAGCTGAGGTAAACAATACCTCAATGGAAGGCCAAGACCTGGCAGGGAATTAGGTGGGCGATGAGGACGGCAAATCTGAAGACGTTAGCAAGAGCCTAAGCGGGGATCTAGCGCCCTCGGAGGAGGAGCCGGACCTTTAAAGTGGAGAGCGTGGCACAGGTCACCTGGGGCAAGTTCTCGTCCATGGACCGTCAGAGGACGTATCTGCGGACTTAACAGTAAAGACACACAGGTAATTGCTGAATATAGAGTGATCAAACCAATAACTTGTATCTTGGAAACTAATGCGAACGCACAACGTGGAGCAGCACAGATAACAACAGTAGGGGTGACCTACTCAACTACGGCCTAGAAAAAGATGTAAGTGTTTTCAACATCGAGTCTGAACCGACGTTTGTGACCAAAAGCAGAGCAGGGGAAGTTCTGCACTAACAAAGAAAAGACACCATCAGCAACGAGGGTGCTAAGAGTGTTTTCTAACAGCAATGGCATTCAAGAATTTTGCCTTTGACGGTACCTGGTAGACCAAACTGGAAAATAGCCTCATAATAAGTGAGCAAAGTATACGGTGGGCAATCGGTAACTTCTTGGCGTATAAAGCTCCAGGCGAAGACGGTATCTCACCGATACATCTACAAAAAGAACTGGAGCTGCTAATACTGCACCTTACTAGAATTTTCAGGGGCAGTATAGCACTAGTGCTACCCTAGGGTACATACCTAGGGATTGGAGGGTACCCCGGGTTATCTTTTTCCCGAAGGTTGGGAAGAACGACCCTTTTCAGCCCAAATTCTTTCCGCCGTTAAGTCTGACCTCCTTTCTACTGAAAACTCTGGAAAAGGTAATGAATAACTACATGAGGCACACGTACTTAGAAGATTATCCACTGCAAAAGAACCAGCACGCGTATAGGGCAGGTAGATATACAGAATCAGCGCTCACGAGCTCACTGCTAGATACCAGGATAGCAGAGGTGACGTTGGGCGCTCTAACAGTTAGAGCTCAGACTAAGAGGGGCGTACTATCGCCACTAATGTGGAGTATCGTAGTAGATAAGCTTCTTGTAACACTTACAGGGTGTGAAAATCAAGTATATGCTGATGACATTACCATTAAGGGAAAGTATGAGCACACCATGTGTGAGAGAATCATGCTAGGACTAAAACTGAGAAAACTGGTGCAAAGGCGTGAGGCATAATATAATTCCAGGCAAAACCATGAGAGTTGCATTTACAAATAGATATAAACTAGAGTCGATAAAGCCAATTAAAATTGGGAAGGCGACACTGTAGCTTTCCAATGAGGTCAAGTATCTAGGTGTAATACTAGATAGTAGGCTGAAGTGAAAACGACAATTAGAAAACTCGGTCCGGAAACCTCTTTAAAACTGGCGTAATTCAAAAATCCCAATCACCATACAACAATCCGATATGGGTAGTTGATAAGAGAGGCATAGATGCGAAGGGCAACAGGAAAAAAACATATGGTAATAGACTTTTGGAAGCACAATCTCAAAACAATTACCTACCAGTACCCTATGCCAAGCATCTCCATGATACTGATAAGCCTGGGTAAAGCGAGATACTTCACAACGCTATAGCTTTGGTGGAGTGGAAAGGGAAAAAGACAGCGTTCTGAAAATGGCGGGAAGTACGAGTTTTGCCGTCTTTAATTTTTTCATTTTTTCAAAGTAGCATCGATGATGTTTTACGAGAACAGGTTGAGAAATCCTGTTATGTCTATGTTGTTGACGTCCAGCATGTGGACTGGGTTCTGAAAAGCCTACACGACGCAAACATACGCATGGGCCACAATTCTTTAAAAACAGCGTTGAATACTAGGGTTTATAGTGACCCATATTTGTGCAAAAACAGATCCTGAGAAACTTAATGCAATTTAGCAATACCCAAAACCCAAATCGGTATTTGGCATAAAGTCCTTTTTAGAACTAGCAAGCTGTTATCGTTGCTTCCTTAAAGATTTCGCTGCGATAGAGAAGCAACCCTCTGACATTTTAAATGGGGAAAACGGGTCTGTCAGCAAATAAAAGTCCAAAAAGACAATGGTATTGCTGATGCCTTTGGGACAAGTATGGACTACAGGAAAATGACCGACGAGACAATTAAGATGACGGACATATTTCCTCAATCCCATATGAGGAAGCTACTTCAGGTATCCACCATCGCAAGGTAAGGAGCCTTGAATTCTTGGGGACAGCCCTCAAGGCTGTGGCAGGCACTCCGGACGCAGACGACTTACGTGAAATTAAACTAACACGGACGCAGTGGGTCGCTGCGTAAAATAGACAGGTCCTTATAAATTCTAGAAACCAGGAGAAAATCATGCAATCAAGCTAACAAGCACAGTAAATGAAATCTTAAAAGCTTCCAAGCAAAGACACGTTAATACCGGTCACCTATTCGAGGTACTTACAACTAAAAATAGAATGCTAACCATTGAACTTGGAAATCTCATGCTCATACTAACATTAGAAAAGTTGAACGTAATAAACCCGGCTATTATCTTCAATCTTTACCGACCAAATCACAGGAACTACAATTACTGACATATTAAAAGTGTCTAGAATTAAAGTAGAACGTAAAAATTATATAATTTATTCCATCATTGAATACCCTATAAAAAGGTATGCAGCAAGATAACTATCTTCCCCGTTGCACATAACGACCTTATACTGCAACTCAGCAGTAATCTAGTAGCCTATTGCGATGGTCGAATGATAGCAGTAACGATAGCGGCAACTGCCACGTTTTGCAGGAAGGCAGCAGTCTGTACATGCGCCCAAGGTCTTCACTTCATCTCGAACCCGTCACCATGGTCGATGACGGCATCTTAATAGTAAATGATACCTATGACAGCAACACTGAGGCAAAGGTTAGTGGGACAAACCTCATCACATTCAGGTCTTACGCCACCGTTAACTGAACCCAATTCGTAAACTTCGTAACCGTTCCCCAACAGTTGAAGCATCGCCGCTACTACACATCAGCGGACATGACACGGTCCTAAGCCTACCCTACATCCATCGGCTAAGCGAGGAGAACTTGAATTTCATCAACGAGATCAGAAGCAACGTTTAAAATGCTGCTGCCTCGATTCTATCCTCGGGAGCGCTCCTAATAGCCGCCGCTATAGTCTCCGGACTCTAGTGCCTCAATCGGGCGCATCGACGAAACACCCGACAAATCTCAGAGCTGATCTCCGCATGACACAGGGGGCAGTTAACCACTGACTCTAGGCTTCCGCTGACTAAGGTGCAGCTAGTGCAGAAAAAGATGCAGCTGGCCGGAGTCTTATTGCACAGCGCGTCCGGCGGGAGAATGAAATCCTACACTGCAGTGCACTGACGTCGGCGCATCGCGGCGCCACTCCCCGCGACGTTAGGGCTAGCTGTAAACTTTTGATTTTGTATTTCATTTAGTCTTGATTTTAATGGATAAAGCGACACATCGCTCTAATAAAATTATTGCTCATACTTGTTGTGTTTAATTGCTACTTAACAGTAGCAACGTGGTGCATAATTTGTTAACTTATATCTGGCTATGGCAATTTTAATTACTATCAAAATATTTATAATATTGAAATGTATTTCAACAAGCATATTAGAAATTTTATATTATAATTTCAAATGCCTAACCCAAATGATGCGAATTTTAAATCAGAACAGGGGTCTGTGTCAACAAAAATTCCCTTGTATATGAGGTTGATTTCAAATTTTTTATTTTTTCAATTTTTAAATCTTTTTTTTAGTTTGCTAGGCAGGAGCGGATGAAATAACAATATTGAAGCGTACTGCTTTAGACTAGGATACCAAATTTCTGTTGCTTTATCTATATTATCTCTGAGTTCTTGTTGCTTATATAGAAACGGATGGACAGTCGGACGGACATGGTTTAATCGGCTTAGGTCGTGACTTAGGTCTTGAATATACATATTTTATAGTGTCTGCACACCTCGTTCTCCCTCTCCTTTGTATGTACATATTTACATAAGTAATATAAAATAATGGGTTTATGAAGAGAGAAAAATTTACCATTTTGAAGCATGTGAGGCTCAACTTTTCCATATAGCTCGGTCATTGCATCTAATCCGTATTGTACGCTTTGTTGCAACACAACATCCACTACTGTAAGTCGTCGAGATCGTACATTTTGACTATTGTCCAGCTTATTAAATCCAATTTCAGTTGATAGCTTTAGTGGACGAGGCAGTTTGTTCGACGGCAGTATGTTGCTGACTTCCTGTTCTTCTGTGACAACTGACGTCACCAGCAAAACGAGCCACGGGTACAATTGCATTTATACTCTTAGATCAAGATTAAATACACAGAGATATATTACGATTTCCCTAATATGCGATCTTAATAGTACTGTCTAATTAATCACTTTATTTCCAGTAATGTAAAAATGCAATATTCAGTTGATTGTCGGATGGCTCTAATATTTTGTAATATTGTATTGTAGCTAATTCCTTTATGTTTTTCTGTTTGTACAAAATACAAAATAAAATATGTAAAATGTATATGTATGTATGGACAATAGAGTGCATCGATTTGCTCATAAAAAAGTGAAGCCAATATTCATAATCCACGATAAGATGTTTTCACCAAGCAACCATAGTTTTATATCATGTCATATTTCTAAATCACTTTGTTTATACACTTTGAAATTTTTTATAATAAATGAATATGTAACAAATATATATATTTGTTCAGCAAGACTATTAAAGCTAAAACAAATTCGGTATGTTCTAATATTTTCTAAGCAATTCGCATAAAACAATTAAAAAAAAAATTAAACAAAAAAAATTTGTCGAAACCGATCAGAACGATTGGAATTATTCACATTTTAAATTTCCATATAGACAGCAAGGTGCGCCAAACAAACGACGCCACAGCTGGCAGCGTCGCTGCTGACGCTTCAGGGAAAGCGAGCTGTGACGCGCTATATACTTTGTGTGATTGTCTTTGGTATCATCACTTCAGAATGGTCATATAATCAGTAAGGAACAGGAAAAAATTCTATAACTCTCAGACAATTCTACAAAACGTTTCTTCTGATCCCAGAATGATGGATATGTTAAAAATGGTTAAGAAAAATCTATTTTATTGCCAAAAGGCGAATTTTTATAAAAACTGGAAAGGGAAAACTTCATGATTCCCAGCAAGTGTCTGAAAAGGTGCAAGTACATAGATATATTCACATACAGCAAGACAAGCTGAGTCAATTTATAGCCCAATATCTCACTTATCTCAATAGTCACAGGTTTTTGTCACCAACTTCACCAAAACAAAACGGGCTACGTTTGGGATATTGAATTGACAAGAGAGAGTTCGAGTACTGAAGATAACTTTTCTTAGACTGTAAAAGTTGTTTTTGTTTGTTTTTTTAAATTTTTGTGATTTGCTTAGGGTTTACCACAAAGGGATTAGAAAATGAGTGCAACACTATTATAATCTAAAAGTTTGTTGTTGCAAAGAGTGAAAATTTAAAATACTCTTTGTGTAGGTCATCGCAGCAATTCACACACGCTAAAGCGTCAGCAAGCCCACAACGATTTGTATTTTGAAAGTAGAATTGTGAATTGTGAAAACATGACAAAGCGTTTGTTTACTTTTTATACACTTTGACATTTTTGTAAAAAATGGAAAGCGTATTATGAAGTTGTGCAAATGTATGTAATAGGGAGAAAGAGGCGTGGCAGACCCCACAAAGTATATATATTCTTGATCAGCAAGACTAACTGAGTCGATATAGCCAAGTCCGTCTGTCCGTCCGTCCGTCCGGGCTAATAACTTAGGAGTTATTCACATTCTAAAACCTTAGGAGTTATTCACATTCTAATCTTCAATATAGAAAGCAGGGTGCGCTTGCTGACGCGTCATACAAACGTCGCTGTAGACGCAGGCGGCGGCGTTGCTGCTGATGCTACAGCGAAAACGAGTTGTAACGCGCTAGCTGTTTTGTGTGCATGTGTTTGTAAGTGCGTGCGTGTGTTTGCTGCAATGTTCTAGTCAAAGTGTATATAAATGTTGGTTGCGCCCAACTTTAATTCCCTTTCATTGTTAAGCTACTACTACGGCTACACAGAGCACATCTATTATATTGCTATAGCTAATACTGTGGCTTATGATATACAGTTTATGAAATAAAATAGCTACTAGCAGAATAAAGCAAATACTTTTTAATTTTTCGGTTCAGGCTGAATAGTATAAAATTTTAAATTGAATATGATTTTGATCAATAGTTGAAATAACAAATTGAATGCCAGTATACATATGCTTCAACCTTAAGAGATACATGTCGTCAAGCAAAAATATTATATGCAATGGTTCAGATGTATCTTACATTAAATTTCTTATTAATGCACAGTCAAGTCATTTAAATTCTCTTTTTATGCCACTATACACTAAAGAAACTTTTTCGCGTTTGTATCTTTGATCACCATAAACCGAACTGAATCAATTCTCATCTTTCTGCTGTCATTAGAAGCTACAAAAAGCAGACTTCAGACAATGTTAGAGGCACGCTGCTCCACATATTCCGCTATATGCATCCAACAAAAAAAGGTATAAAAAGAAAACATCAAACTAAAAAAGACCTGTTCTCTTTGTGAGCTGAGTCTGGTATTGGTAATAACGCAAGCTGCTGATGAGCTTATTCTTATTTACTATCATTTTTTCAACAACACCGAGCTGTTAGTTTTTTGCGATATTGAAAAAGAATAATCAATAAAAGCAAAGTAGTATACATACATATAAGTTGTTAAATATTGTTACCTCTTTTAGAGATGTTCAAATGACTGTATTACTCAAGCAATCAAAATAGAAGAGAAAGTTGTTGCCGCAAGAAAAATTCAGAAAGCTTAAGCACATAAAAAAAAATTTGTACACATGTGTATGTGCCTATATATAATATACATATATAAAAGAGATTGTCCTTGTGGGTAACGGGCAATAATTACGGTGATCGCTGTACAGCAGAACTCATAAGAACTAGAAAGCTGAAACTTTCACCAAAAAATTCTATCATAAATACAAAAGATAATTTTTATTTCCGATGAAAAATCTTGGAAAAAATCTTATATTTTCAGTAACAGTCTGTGAAAAATATTTTATATATTTGGCGATATGGAAATTGCCACCGCAAAATTCGAAAAAAACGGACTTTTCCAGTCAATTAAAATAGTATAGTATATAGTATATAGTTGTGTAGTATGTATACATTTGTTTGTGTGTGAATTTTTTTCATGAGATCAATAGGAATGAAAATTGGAAAAGTCGTTTTTGTATGCCGGAGGTGTGAACGTGTTCGTATTAAAAACTCAGATTCAATATGTTAAGTTTACAAAAATGAAGCTTGAGCTTGACTCTTAGGTGTATGAAATTGATATTAAATCATACATTTTTTTCTACATTGTCTGGTAGATATGCATAGTAATTTCTATCTGTAAATATGTACGAAATTACATATGAATTTTTTATCGCGCTTTGTAATTTGTTTATGAAGTTGTGCAATTCTATGTAACAGGGAGAATGAGGCGTAGCAGACCCCATAAAGTATGTATATATATTCTTGATCAGCAAGACCAAACCGTCCGTTTTTATGTATGAGCAATTGTTTCTCAGCAACTATAAGAGCTATAGCTACGTACAGCCAACGCAGTCGACAGCGACGTTGATGACACTACAGCGAAAACTAGCTCTGTCGCGTTACCTTTTTTGTGTGTATGTGTTCGTGAGTGCATGCATGCGTTTATTGCGATGCCTTAGCCAAAGAGTATGTACATATGTATGTATGTACATATGTATATAAAAGTTGTTTGTTTGTTTGACGATTTAATCAATGTGACACTCTTTATTGCAAAAAAAGAACTGTGGGTTAGCGAACGAATTACATTTGTATACACATAATATGATTGAAAAATCTTATGTTAAGGATTAATAATTTACTGAAAAATAATTTTATTTACAATAATTTTAGCATTTATAAGCGGCACTCGTTTTAATGGCAGCATTGGAATTTGCATCGTATTTATAAAAAATCCATATTACTAGGCCAATAAATTAAATAATAACTCTTATAAAAAAATTATTTTATTTTAATATTCGACTGGATTTTGTGTTTATTGCCGCTTGTATCCTGAAAAGGGCTAAATTACTGTGGTGGTATACAATATAACATTTAAAATGTTTCTTACAATAATAAAAGTACTATTAAATAAACTATTCATAATTTAACAGAATTTATTCTCGAGTTTCTTAATTCATAGGATAATATCATTTTTTAGTAAGCTTTATTGGCGATAGAAGTTAGGAATCTTTTCAGTAGACGATTGATACATACCAGAGAAGGGCAGGGGTAGCACTTTTTTAGCAACATGGTGTCATCCGCATGTCATGGGTAATGGTATGTACGCGTGAACACAACTCGAGGCTATGAGCGACATAGACACATCCACAAGCAAGAGCAAACGCGAATACGCGTATGCAAAGATATAGAAGGGATGTCTTCAGACACCCACAGAACAAAATACGATCGGCAGGCATATAAGCATAAGCGAGAAAAAATATCGCTACTCTCTCCCTATCCGCACTGGGCAGCGCCACCAACTGTGGCGATTTCTACAGCGAACAAAGCAATAAAGGTGCACAAAAATTTAATGATCTTTATCGGTTCTGTTGACTCCCTCACAAATTGTAGGCTGTCCAACAAATAGCCGCGCAATAAGCATAGGCTGCCTGCAGCCGCGACTTCAGTTGTGTGTACGGATGTCAACATGTTAGTAACATGTTATTTTTTTTGGGTGGGTGTACCTTTGTCGTTCTCTGATACATACACGATATTTCCGTTTTCGATAAATTTTCAATTTTTCTATTATCTTTATATTATATTTTCACATCTTTTGATCACTTTTGGAGTTATCGATGCATACTCGTGCATGAGTTCAGTGAAAATTTTAGCTTTTTATCTCTTGCTTTTCGTGAAAGTAGTTTTTGTTGATAAATTAATTTTTCTCAGTTTTTCCGACAATATTTTTCATATTTGAACTTGCCAAACACATTAAGCATTTTTAAAAGTTTGCATACAAAAAAAAACTTGTCCGATCTGCGTGGGTGTTGCTTATCGCATTAGAGCTGTACGGGGTTGCTGACGTATCCAGTTGCGTAAAAATTCACAGACTTCGCTGGCTAGGTCTCATTACCCGTATAGAAGAAGACGCTCCGGCTCGTAAGGTGTTTGATGCGGTGAGTGTCGGAAAGTGAAGAAGAGGACCACTCCGGATGCGTTGGCAAGACCAGGTGGTGAAAGCTCTATAAATTTAGGTATTACCAACTAGGGAATGCGCGCCCAGTACAGGGACGCGTGGAAGCGGACAGTTGTGATGGCCAATAATAATAATACCAAATAATTATTGATTTGAAAATTTTAAAAACCTGTTAATGCCCAGAATATATAACTTAATTTATTGTAAATTAAGCACACACATTTTAATGTCATGTTCTCGATTGATCCGATACTCTACGATCGGCAGAATTACTTGCGGAAATATTCACATTTAAGGTTTTCATATCGACAGCGCTTGACATGCAAACAACACTGACGGCGCCACGTTGCTGGTACTTTTAACGAAACAGTGCTGTACAGAAATGAGACTTTTAATTGAATTTTTCATTTTGTATATATATGTATAAAATGAAAATACATGTCTGCATTACTTAGATATTTATTCGCAAATCTAAAGCAATATTGTTTTATAATTTTCAGTTTAATTTTTCTTTACCTGCTATTGTTATTGCTAATGACAAATAAAAGTTTTTATACACTTTGACATTTTTTTATACATATATGTGTAAATAACACTAAATCTATATTAATTCCGTTTTTTAATAAAGCAATCGTATTTCCAATCAAATAATAAATAAATTCATATATTTTACTTTTTAATTATATCGATTTAGCAAACCATTTTATACCTAAGTTCTGTTTTAATTAAAAAAAATACATTTACACGCAGTTTTAGAAAGCCGAAAATCGACAAAGTTTGGAATCTAAAAAGTAATTTAAGTACGTAAGCTTATAATTAAGAGTTTGACTAAATAACTTCCTATTACACTTTTGTATATATTATAAATCTCTCTAACATTATTTTACGTACATGTACACTATAATACAAAAATTATAATTAAAATACTAAAAAGTTATTTGGAAAACAAAACAAAAACCACAAATAATTTCTCGAGCTGCCAATAGGCAACAAGACATGTCATTGTGTATATACATTCATATACAATGGTAACAACACTCATATTGGACGTACATAGCTAATCTATATTTACAGAGTATATAAAGCATAGCAATAACTAATGTATTTAGAACTCAGCATTTACAACAATTTTTTGGGTTGTTTCCTCAAAACTCTTATATTAAAATCGAAGAATGTTAATAAATTATAAAACAATTTTATTTTGAACCTATCAGGTATCAGTTAGTTTTTGCACATTGTTGAGCAAATGGCAATTTCTAGATCCCTTTAAAATTTTAAGCCTCATAACAAGTTATCTTCGAGTTACACACTCCGGCCACAAGGCAAATGTCGTGCAGTTTAAGACAGCAACTATTTAGAATGAACCCGACATTAAATGTCCAAGTTTCCCCACAGCACCTGTAATGCTTCATTTTTTTTTTTTTTTGACTTGGCAATAACTGTATGTTATCCCTGTGTCATGCATGAATATAGCAATTTAGTTACGCCGTTCGACGGTACGGGTTGTTGTATGTCGTGATTGACGTTGCTCCTTATCCCGCAGATCCTTCAAGGCACCCACTGTCCCAAACATAACCTTTGCAGTAAGCTGAGTGTGATGTGGAGAGTTGTTGGACTTATTGCTGACATTAGAATTTGCATCCCGATCCAATCCCACATTCGCATTAGCATAGGCACTCGTATATGATACATAGTTGTTGTTAAGATCGCGACCGCAGCTGCACTGATGGGACATGTTGCTCGTATTTTTCTTTACGATTTAAAACAATTTTATTATGATACAAAACTGATCACTGTGGATTTCTATTCGTAATTATTGTAGAATGATGGTAAATAACAAAGTATCTTTATTGGTAAGACCACTTGAAAGCTCGCTCGAGCTATGCACAAATAAAAAAGCAATTCAAACTTTTGGTGCTGAACCTCCGCGTCGTTGTTGTTGCGGACGCTGTAGATATGCTGACGTCCGATAGTCGCTCACACTTTCACAGACTCACTAGAACTAATTCCGTAAAACAGTGGTGTTGTTTTTGTGCCGTTTACAGCTCAGTCGGCATATAAGAGACACAGAAACTGTGACCACCGTGAACGATGAGTAGCGAAGAGAGCGATTGAGAGCGCGAGTAGCAGAAAAGCTGTTAGCTGAACGTACATAAGCCGCAACGTTCAGAGCGCGCTGTTGACGAAGTAAATATAACAACATTAAGAGTAGCACCATTAAAACGAAAACTATATACAATCTTGCCATTACTGCGATATTTTCTGTAGTTTTTCTCAATTCCTCAACAGCTGTTAGTCTACTGTTAAATTTTTCTATTTTACTATAATAAATGCTATGCAAACACTTGAGAAGTACTTGTTTTATACATATGAATTTCTGCTTAATGACAAAATTTTAAAATATTACGTTTGTATGTATTTCTGTATTTCCTATCCAAAAAAAATTCTGCAACCTGATTTAGCAAAATGATTTTCAGAACTTCATTTGTAGATATCCAAACAACCTATGAAGAAACTGAACGATATTCATTGAAAACAAATGATGATTAAAAGACATTAAGTTTGCCAATTAGTATAGTTAGTTATTAAGTATATGCTTTGTTTTAAAAAGTAAAATTATAATACGGTCCATGTTTATTTATACAGATATTATTTATGTCAGTTAGTATGCATATGCATTTATTAGGGATACATTTCATTATAAATATTTGATCTAATATCCCAGTCCCAATAATATATAATATTTAATTTTACTGAAAATTCACATTATCCTAAAAAATGAATCAAGTGAGATTGACAAATATTTGTTTATCTGTCCGACATAATTAAATCTAGATGGCCATACAGACAGTCAGATAAATACACTGCTTAAATTTGTAAAAGACAAAGAATTAAAAAATATAAACTGCAAAACAGGGAAAACCAAGTTTACCTCCCCGAGTGAAGAGGATATATGTATAACATATATCTGATATATGTATATATAACATATTACCTACGATAAATACATTTCATACATACCTACTTGTATAAACATATATGCATATGCATTTTATAATCATTAGCAATTTAAAATTGTCAGCACCATAAGGTACGGTCATTGTTAAAATCGTTAACGGATTCGCTTTCTATAAAGTAGTCAAATCACTTTCAACCGTGTGCAAACCAGAATGAAGCATTACCAGTTTTCTCTAAGAATTCCAATTTGACCCATATACATACATATGTGTATATAATATGCACGTAACCAACGCGTCAGCGATGATTATAGTGGGTGGTACAGAGACCGAGAGACAAGTTATATCCATTAAAAAAGGTTCTAAGAGAAGAAAAGAAAGTGAGAGAGGAAGTGAGATTACATACTAAGCGGTAACTTTTACTTAGAAATACGAAGTGAATAGAAAAGAAAAAGCAGAAAAAGAAAGAAAGAAATCGAAAAAGAAATTAAAGTAGTGAACCGTATGAAGGAAAAACACGTACACATACATACATATATTTGTATGGACGCAGTCATAGATAGTTGCTCATCTACTTTTGGCCTGGCATCGACCGTGGCAGCACTCTTGCATTCGAAAAAAGTATGTCACGAAGTTATTTTACGTGTATAACTCGTAGTGGCAGGTAGATAAGTAAGTATTTATTTTTTTGTATGTATCTCGGTTAAGTGAGAGAGCTACGATCAGTGTTCTCTTACTAAGTTCAAATACCCTGTCGTACTTGACTTAAAGCTTTAATCAAAAGTGTTTTTTATGGATACATTCTGTTATGGATTTTTCTAAATATTAAAAAGTTAGTTAGTACTCTGATTTAAAAACGATATTCAAGTTAAATTGATAAAATAACACATCAAAAGTTAAATGACTGAATACCTGTGTTTTTTGTCCAACGGTAGCTTGTGTTTTAGCTTAAAAAAGTATATAAACTATGCCTCTATTCACTAGAAATAATTTTTCTAGAGAACATTCCAGAAAACAACAAACATTTTTTTAACTTTAGAACATTTGTTATAAATATATAAATATATATGTATATATATATAAGTTTATTCTAACGGGTGATAATAATAATGACGGGTGATCGCTGCACAACCGAACCCATAAGAGCTAAAAGGG
Organism: Drosophila busckii; assembly: GCF_011750605.1. NCBI lineage: Eukaryota > Metazoa > Arthropoda > Insecta > Diptera > Drosophilidae > Drosophila > Drosophila busckii. The sequence continues at coordinate 23,644,224 of NC_046605.1, forward strand.
TGAAATTCCACTAAAAATACCTAATGTGCTACATAGGATCAAATTTTTGTATTTCCACTGGGGAAATCCGGGAAAGCTCCATTTTATCAAAAAAATCAATTTTACGTTCTTCACAAAAAAAAGCCCCTTTGACTTCTTTAAAACGTGGATTGCTGCATTATCTAACGTAACCTTAGATTAAAAGCAGATATAAGGCAAATGCATAGAATGACATAACAAAGCATAAGAGAGATAAAAATGCATACTCAAGAAGGTTTTTTTTTTTTTTTTTTTTTAAACTTTGTTGTTTTTTTTTTTCTCTTAAATTAGAAACAATAAGTATACAAATCTATAACAAACCATATATCTAACAGTCTCACTAAATTTAGATTGCACTCCTAACCGGTTTATCGCGCGTAGGTCTTTACAACGCAAGACGCTGCACGCCTGGTTAGCCCTCGCGCGGGATAGATGCGAAGAAAGCGATGTAGTATTTTACCTTATTCAGCTATTGCAATCGATGTTGAGAATTTATCTTTCTGTATGTTTTCGTTTCGAACGTACCACGGCCCCGTCATATTCTAAGGATTTTTGACTGCTCTCTGACAATATTCCAAGTATCTATTGCTACGTCCCCATGGTGGACCATAGTCAGAGGGTTTAATACAATTAAAGCGACCTTATATTCATAGCTGAGAAGGACCGAGCCGTTGATAAGCCAGTGGATGCTATTGGCTTTTTAGTTTTATTGCGTTCTTGGCTTCGATGTCTACGCCATGTGAGTCTTCTGTCGAAGTGTACTCCAAGATACGTCACTTCGTTGCTGCGGAGTGCGGAATTGTTTAGTGTGAACGGTGGACAATTTTGCCTTTTAAGGTAAACGTAACATGTTTGCTTTTTTGTCCGTACTTTTATTCGCCAGTCAGAGACCATTTCTCCACTCGACCATATGAAAGCCAGTTTTGCCCGCTGCTGGGGAATTGCATAGCACCTCGAACGGTCAGAATAGCGTATCGCAGCAAAGTGATGTTGTTATTCGCACTTGTTGGAATATCTGCGTGTAACGGACATATAGTGTTGGTCCAAGTACGACTGCCTTGTGGACTCCAGCTCTGATCACATAGTCGTCAGACATAGCAGAATTGCATCTCACTGCAAATTTCCTGTCATATAGATACGACTCTAATAATTTGTGTATTATTGGAAGCGTTGTTCTGATCTTATGCGTTAGTCCTTCTAGCCCGACTCTGTCGAATGCTGATACATCTAAGAATATTGCAGTGCAATATTCTCGTTTTCGAATGCGCTTCTTATTCAGATGTATCCGATTAAACCTGCTCCATTAGGCCGTGGTTTTTCACTAACCCAAATATGTGAGAATGTGGTTATATTCTTAGATATGATTTATCCATCAGGCAAGCATTTTTCAAAGAGTGTATGTCAGGCAGATAAGGCTAATGCGTCTGTTATGACGATGATGTATCTTTGCGCTTTGTATCATTATTATATTGACTTTCCCATCTCTCTGCGGAAATAACCAGGCTTAATATGGCATTGAGATTGCGCAGGTCAACTGCACAATATGCGAGCATCCAATAATCATTTGCGTTATTTGTCGAAGGCCTGGTGATTTTTTCAACTGATTTTTGATGATGTGTGCGATTTCCTTTGGGCGAAATTCCATTGGCTCTTGTTGAAGCTGAGAGTCACTTGTTAATGCAAGTTTTTTTTTTTTAATGCAAGTTTTCTCTTTTTGTTTATTTTCCAGTTTTAGATATTACAAACTTTTTCGATTTATTTACTAACATTGCCTTCTTCATTTGTAGAATTATTTAGATCACTGTTATTGGCTGCTTCCCCCGCAGACCCGCCCACATTTGCCACATACAATGCTGGATCTATTACTTTGGGTATTGGCTTAATTTCAGTTCCCAATTCTTTCTCAATACCATGAAGATCAAATCGGTCCTCGTAGGTTATTAAATTAATGGCAATACCCAAATGACCAAATCTACCAGACCGGCCGATTCGATGTAAATATGTCTCTGCCATTCGTGGAAGATCAAAGTTAATGACCACATTTACAGCTTGCACATCTATGCCACGTGTGAATAGATCAGAGCACACCAAATTTCGACAGAGACCTTGACGAAAATCATGGAAAACTCTGTTTCTGTGAGCCTGAGCCATTTTACCGTGAATGTACTAACAGCAATATCCGAGCTCAATAATCTTCTTTGCTAAGAGTTCAACGCGCTGCGTAGAATTGCAGAATATAATCGACTGATTAATTTGCAACTTGGAGAATAATGTGTTTAGGCAGTGCACTTTCTGGCGCTCTTGAACAAAGGCATAGTACTGAGTTACACCTTTCAATGTTAGTTCTTCCATGAGGTTTATCTCATAAGGTTCACGCAAATGCTTCTCCATGAAATGGAGAGCAATATATGTGGATCCTTGGGTAATTTTAATATAACATGATCCAGCATGCCTTGAAAATCGAATGAAAGCAACTTGTCGGCTTCATCCAAAACTAAAATTTTGGCAATGAGACATATCCGCCACTTTTTTATCCATTAATCAAATTCTTCCAGATGCTATAATTATTGTACTTTTGATAGATACGAAGCATGTCATCCTTTATATTGTATATTTATATTATACGTTGTAACCATACTCTGATTCCAGATGCTTGAGAACATACATATCTGTAAGTCGCCAATGCCAACCATTACTAGTGCTTGAATATAGTCTTTCGTGGGGTCAATCTGCTCCAACACAGGGATGCAATAAGCCCCAGTTTTTCCAGTACCATTCTTGACACGTGCTAAAACGTCTTTTCCACTCAATGCAATAGGTATCGCGGCTTCTTGGATAGAAGATGGACGTTCCCAGCCTTTTTTAATCAAAATTCTTCAAATTCGTTGCCACGTGTATCCGTAACATCTGTAGTTTTAAAGCGATTGTCTTTAGGGGGAAGTTTTAATTTTGATTTCCAGCCCATATCTTCACTTATATTAGTCGCAATTGGATGATCACTTAAAATACCCTTGTTGACCAAGCGACCGGCTTCCAATGTATCATCTTCCTTACAGAGTTTATAAAAAATTTTATGATGGCCAGTCTGTCTTTTTTTTTTTTTAATTATGTAGTTCCTTTGTTATTTATCTTTTTTATAGCAAACTTCCAAGTACCCCAGCCGCAAATTGTTTCAATGTTGTATTGTGAATGAATTTTGGCAGAATTGCTAAACACATGTTCAAGTGTCCTGCAAATGTTTGCTGTGTCTTTCATCAGGGTTTGGGTGGTCTTATAGCATCACAGTTTCTTTGGTGGCATAGACTATGAGTTTCCACCCCCAGTGATTTTCGTAGAAAGAGGATGATAGTTGCTGAGTAGCCGATGTTGAGTATTTGTCTTGTTGTTTTAACGCTTTGTAAGCTATGCGGTGGTCTTAAGCCTTGACCTTGCATTATGCGAGTAAATTAATTAGACAGTGAGTGTCAATGAGAATCTGAGAGACTTCGCACTGATCAAGTTTCGAGGTAAATTTTTGGTAATTGCGAAGTCAGGCAGTTTCTGTTCGCCAGTATGTTGGTCTACCGGGGGGAACGTGGTCGAGTTTGTTGCTGGCTTTATAATGCATATATAAGCTGCCTTTCCTTTGGAGTCACAAGGCGAGATCCCCAGTGTGTGTGCATTGCATTGTAGTCCCTGCATGCCTATTGAAATGGCTCTCTAGTGACGAAAACTGCCATGAACTTCCTTCATAGGTGAAACGAGGAGGCATTATACTGCGGCTAGATAATGTTACCCACTATCCATTATTCTTATTGTTGTCTTGTAAATAATTTTCTGCGAGCTCTTGTAACGGATGCTTGAACGTTGCTGAGTCAGATCCCAGTCCCACCGTGGCCTTGCCTCGGATGTTTGGCATAAAGTGTAGCCTCTTTAAATTAAATTTTATATGTAGCAAGGTTCTACAATAGCATACTCAATGGTGTCGGCAGAATTGATGATACTCAAGTTTATCTGTGAAACCCATTAGCATTCCACTGGATATACGTAGAGAGCATGATATTGGACTGTGTATACAACATTGTATCAAATTCTGATTACGCATTAAATCTTCATAGTTGTCCGCATGAAGGACATGAAACTCCATAATGCTTTGTTGCAGCCTAGAGACAGCCGCAATATTTGTGGTGTTTCCACAGGCTGTTAATGGTCCATAATTTATCTCAAGTTTAGTGCATGCAATGTATGCGTAGTGGCCTCCAATCTGATTTTAAAGCGCCTGCAAATCACATTTTTCCTTATTATAGTATCACGGAGTCAACGACATCTGTGCACGAAAGAAGACTCTGGTGTGATTTAAGTGTAAGCCTTACATTTGCGGAGCGCGCTGTGACTCGCTGTGATCGCACTTTTAATCCTTAAATTGGGCAACCTCTGCTTAGTAGCTGTTGCTCACCGTTTGGTCCTAGAGTCGCTTTGTTCTAGCAGTGTCGAGTCGGAACTGTCACAAAACTACGCACCACCGTGCAGTATCACCCGTTGCCATATTCTTGGACAATTCATACATGTACAGGGCCGTTTGCGTTTATGTGTCTTTCACATGATTCTGCGATGCATTAGAAAACCGAAGTTTGTATTATAGTGCACTCGTTTTTTAAGAGAATATTGTCTGCCCAGCTTCAACCTTGAAGAGCGGTTGGTGCTTCTTATCCTGTTTAAGAATGTGAAGACTGTTTTGGCTAAAGGCCTTATCAGTAGACCGGGTTATCTGCAGTTTACATCTGATTCTATGCCCTTTAAACCACTTGTAAGCCCTTACTGCTTTTTAATTGATACGTGTAAAAATTCATTTAATGTCGCTTAGATGCTTGGATAATATTCTAAAGCTTCGCCTTCTTCGGGCGGCAGATCACGAATATTACCCCTACAAGGAAATTTATGTGGAATTTGTCTTGTCCAATAATTTTGCTCACGAAGGCATTGGAACTTTTCTCCCTTACCATTATCGGAGGTTGGATTGGCTTCTTTTTAACCTTCTTCGCCGCAATCATCTGATCTGCTCCCATTTGAAATCTATTATATGTTAAGTTTTTCGCTTAAGAGTGCTTATATTGCTCCGGTCATTTTCCGCTTGCATTAGGGCTAGCTTCCGTTTAATTGAATGTAGCGATCCATTCCCAGTCTGATCCGAGTGGCATCGCGTGCGTTGCTGTCAAGGAAGTGGTTTGTTGCTTTTGTTTGATGTGATTCCATAGGGGGCTTCTTTCTTGCCGCCGATACACATAGGACGAGTTGTTGCCAACGATGGCTTGAGCGGGCGGCCGATACCGTTGAGGTCGTTGCTGTTGCGGTAATCAGAGAGACTGTTGTGCTAGTCACCGTAGTTGAGAGCATTCCTCGGCCCATTGCAGCCAGCTTTTCTGTTCGATGTTTGCTCAATCACCGCCCTGAGACCGAGAGTGGAGAGCAATAACGAGCTCGATCACTTGTTAAGTCAGTGTCGAATTTTATCAGGTAATGACCGTCCGAAACAAGTATGCGATCAGCAGTATTTTAGTTGCTCGCCCACAAAGAGAATCGCGGTTTCCGCTAAGCGAGAAGCCGCGTTCTTGCTCGCGCTGTCTTGCTTACGAATTCTTAGATTCATTTTTTAGTTTTTAATATTTTTTATTTATTAATAATCAATAAAATTAAATTAAATATATGCCCGTTTTTCATCCACTTAGCGTTTTTCGCTTTTCACTAGTATCACTCTCACTGCACTCAAACTTTGGGTTTATATTTTTTTTCCGGATTTCTATAAAAACACATAAAAATCAATCAAATCAAGTTACGTAATCGCAAGTCACCTAAATTAAATTGGGACGCCACCAACTTTGATACACTTTAGACTGGCAACTCAGCAAACATGCACTTCACAAACACATACACACAAACAGCGACGCGTCACAGATTCTTTCGCCTGTACGTCAGCACGACCGCCGCCGCGCTCGCAGCAACGTGGAGGCGCCTCAGCCACCGTGCACCCCTACATATAATGAAAAATTGAAATTAAAATCCTAAATTATAGTCCAATCGTCTAAATTATCTATCTTACAATCGGTCGAAGCATGACTAGGCAATTTTGTGATTTATTTCAGATTTTTAAAGATTTTTGAATTGTTTTTTATATCGTTTTTTACGATTTGCGGGATAGGGGGAGGAAATAAAAATAAATAAAATAAAAGCGTAGTGTCCTGGATCTATATCATAGACGGACGGACAGACGGACATGGCTATATCGACTCAGCTGTCGAAGCTGATCAAGAAATATATACTTAGGTCTCCCACGCATCCTTCTTCCTTTACATACATTTCACACTTCATGATTACCCTTTTTACATTTTTTACAAAAATGTCAAAGTGTATAAAAATTAATTCTGTTACTCCAGTAACTGTAATATCAAACATAAGTTTTGCACAAATATCAATTTTACTGAGGTATCTATTGATCCTACCAATAGCTATCTTCAAACTATATCAAAATGTCGTCTATAAGGCTAATACATTCATCAGAGATGACACACAGCATATACATACATATGTGACCTTCAACAGCACCCAAAAGCAGCAACTACCATTATTCAGCCACATTTTCCCATTTAAAATTCAAGCTTTTCGACAATGTCACACGAGCTGTTTTATTCCTTCACTTCCATATGAAGGGCCAATTGCGCTGATGCATGCATAGGGCACAAGTAACGGAATTGTCATAAAGATAAGACTCTAATAATTTGTGAGTATTATTAGGAAATGCTGCTCTGATATTATGCGTTAGACCTTCTAGCCACACTCTATCGATCTATGCTTGGGATACATCTAAAAATAATGCATTGCAATATTCTCGATTTTCGAGGACGCTTGTTCTTTTAGATGTTATCACTAAGCATTCAACCACTAAGCATAATTAAAATACCTCTAGATCAGGAGCGTTCAAGCCCTATGCTCAGTGTGCTTATTTGTTTTTGTATTTGCTCTTGGGTATAGGAAGAGCAAAAGCGTGTGTATTTTTGTATACGCGCTCCGTCCATAAGCCAATGCAAATAACGCAAACAATTTTTCGTATTTGTTTTCTTGTCTCGACTGTGCGAGCGTGGCAACAACACTTTCATGTGTTTGTTGTTGTGAAAAATTTTGAGCGAACTTTGAGCGAACGAAATGCGTGCACTTAAAAAAAATGAAAACAGCTTGTACTGGACACATGAAATTATCATTGCCTGCGCAAACGTTGAGCTAATTTTTGTCATGGATCGCATAAGCCAATTTTTCTTTGAAATTAATTTCTAATGTATTATTTGTAAAACAATAATACAAGAAAAAATAATTAATGCAGAAAGCATTATAAATGGAAACATGTTACTAATGCACCTGACATTAAAAAAAAAAAGTATCGATTTTATAACCTACGATGCGGAACAAATTCTTTGCTATATTAATGGAAATAAAATTGAGACCCAAGAGCAATATTTAAAAATTAATTCGAAGACATTTTCAGCACGTGATGCATCGATCAACGCATCCTACGTGGCAAGCCTCAGTATTGCAAAGCATTTTAAGCCATTTTATGACGGTGAATTTATTAAAACTGTTTGTCAGGAAATGCTGAAGTGTTTCGGTGATAATGGTTCTGAGTTTGCAAACACATTAAACTCAGTATCGTTATCTAGATTCTAGAAATACAGTAGCGCTTAAATGAGAAAATTAAAAATTGTGTTTTTTTTTTCTTTAGCTTTGGATGAGTCAACGGATATTTCCGATACAAGTCAGCTTGTATTAGCAATCCGTATGGTTGACAAATTTTTTAATATAGATGAGGAGATTTTAGCCGTGATCCCTCTTTAGAAAATACAAGAGGAATCGATATATATATAACTCTGTCAATAAAAGGTTACCACTTAATAACACAAAAATTAAATTGGCAGTTATATGTACAGATGGCGCACCTGCAATGTTAGGTAAAAAGGATGGCTAAAGGATAGGGCAGATTTACAAATCCGGAATAAAAGTTCCATCATTTCATTGTATTATTCATCAGGAGGCTTTGTGTGTTAAGTGGGCAAACAGTGTTGAAACTTTGAAGGTAGTTTCTAAAATTGTAAATAACCTAAGGGGTAGGCATAACTCACTGAGCCATCGGAAACTTAGAAACTAATTAAAAGACTGTCAATGTGAACACGGCGACTTAATTATGTTTACTGAGGTGAGATGGCTGAGTCGAGGAAAATGCCTTAAGAGGTTTTTTGAACTACGGAAGGAAATTGTTAAATTTGTCGAAAAAATGCCAAGAAATGCCAAGTTTTGAATTATTGCCTACTATAAGTACTGAAGAATTGAATATTATGCTTGCTTTTTTCACTGAATTTTTCTTACACCTTAACCAGCTCAATTTATCCCTCTAGGGACAAAAAAGATCATTTTTTGAGTTAATTAAATCGGTCAATGGTTTTATAAATAAGATTGATGTGTTTAATTTTGATTTAAATTTAAGTAAATTTTTTAATTTTTCACGCTTAAAAGAAATTTCTCATGAATATAATATAGTAACATTTGATTTTCAACAATATATACAATATTTAACCGAATTAAAAATAAATTTTGACAATAAATTTAAGGATTTTCAATGGGTCAGAGAAATGGTGGATCTATTTTATATGACAATGAAATTTGTGATTTAAAATCTGATTTTGAACTGAGAGCAACCGATGCAAAAGGTATTGATTTTTGGAAAGTTGTAAGCGCTTATAAGTATCCCTTATTGAAGAATGAAATGTTAAAAATACTTTCCATTTTCGGGAGTACCTACATATATTTGAAAATGTTCCTTTTCAACATTAAAATTAATTAAAAACCAATATAGGAATCAATTATCAAATACTCATTACATAGAAGCCTTGGTAAATCACTAACAAAAATAAATATTTATATTGATAAATTACTAACCATTTAGTGAAAAATTTTTTGTATGATTTTTCCTTTTTTTAATTTTTTTTATTTTTTCTTTTTTGAAATACCCAATTTTTGCAGTGTATGAAAAAAAATTAAGTGAACGGCATCTTTACTTGTGTTAGTGTTTTCGTATTAGTGTATTGGTGATTTGCTCTTCCCTATGCAAGCGTTTGGACGCCCCTGCTCTAGATTATGCTGTAAAACGCCATTAGCATTCCACGTGAAAATACGTAGAGAAGCCATTGATTATTTGGACTGATGTTATACCCACATTTATATCAAAAGGGCTTTGATTCCGCATTGAAAGACATGAAATTCATAAAGCTTAGCTGTAGATTAGAGAACATTACCTGAAGGTTGTTTTGTTGCTTGCAAATGTCACATTTTTACTTGTGGAGGATTCGGAGACAAGCGACGATTTGTGATAGTGTAACCCGTACATTTGCAAAGAGAAGCGTGGTTACCCGCTGGTGGATTCTACTTTTTCAAACCTTAAATTTCGGGCAGCCTCTGTAATTAGCTGTGTTATTACCAGAGAACGGCAATTGTGGCACTTTTTAAGCACAATGGTAGCACACACAAAAAACAAGTGCGACAACCGTCAATGACCACAACGGGACAATAAACCACACAGATACAACAACAAATTGTTTGCGGCGCACAAGCAGGCGCACAAAACACCCAAAGATCCGAAAGGTCTTGTTTTTAACCCACAACGAAGCAAGCGCCAAAGAAATGGCCCGATGCCGATGCTGCAATAAGCATAAGCGAAAACAATATCGACTTCGCTGCTCGTCTGCATTGAACGACGCGACGGGATAGCAGGTAGACAACAGAAGCACGCAGGAAAACATAACAAAAAATATGTTACCTTTTCTTGGTTTTGGACTCCGGAAGAATCCTGCGACTCAATCATTTCTACGAGTAATTGCAATTGTGGTCTCCATCCACAATTTTCGTGTGTGTGCATACTTACCATTGACGCTTGTGTTTTTAGAGTGTGAGTGAAACCTTATAACAAGAGGCCGACTGGACAATAATACTTGAAGCAACGAACATACCAATACAACAATTCACTTTATGTATCTAATTAATAACCAACGCCAAACGAAACGCCGCTCATTAATCCCGGCTATATTTCGGGCCACCGCTCTAATCTCAAACGGCCTTAACGCCAACCTGCCACAGGATTGCCTTCGCTCGGCCAAGCCGTAACAAACTGTACAGAATACTTCTAACGCTATTATATGGCTTTAATACATGTTAAATTAATATTTAAAGAGTAATAATTACTTACCGATAATAAAATAAATGCTTGCATATTCACATTAAATGACCTACGCTTCACTTGCATATATTGCCCTACTTATTGCAAAAGCATTTAACAACAAATAATATTTATTAATACTAAAAAATCTAATATTCAATAGCAAATATGTATACGTTTATGTTCATATGAATGCGTTTACTTTAAATTACATACATATAAGCATTCACTGCAAGCGCGAAACAAACAAGCACATCACCTGCCAGCCCGCTCTTGCCTAAGGGTGGCTGCGACACGACAGCTTTAAGACTCTCAATCGGCTTATGCGCTCGATTGCTTTTCAACAGGCCCTATGCGCTAAAATTGACCTTTGACTATGGCTTAGAATTGACACCTTTGCCGTTCTGAATTCATGTTCATAGCACAGTTTGTCGAACAAATCGGCTGTAAAAAGCTGGTTCTTGGTGCATGATTATAAGTATTTGGTCATACAAGACCAATAAATAAAGCATTTCACAATTAGCTGCAAACAGCTGATCCACCTATTTTCCCTTTGCTTAGTGCTTAAGAAGCTCTCGCGCTCTCTTCTTTGCGCTTGCATTTTGCACTGCGCTAATAAGCTCGCGCTCTCTTCTTTGTGCGTGCTTTCTGCAGTCACTAACTTCGATCTCTCTCTATGCACGTGCCTTCTGCACAGCTGCACTTACACTTACGTATGGTCTTTGTAACTTAAAAGTTTGATTTCGTTGGCTCACAACAATAAGATTAAATTATAAAATTGAGATTTGTTGTTGTATTATTTAGAATTAAATATAATTTTGGTTGTTTTTTTTTTAAATTTGTGCCCCGCACAGTGGTTAAAAATGTATTTCCAATCAGATAATTGTCAACAACTTTTATTTCAATTATAGTTAATTGAAAAAATACAAATAACTATAGTTATTCATTCAAAATCCATTATAAACTCTATAAAAAAATGTACTACATTTTTCAGAATGATCTAAAAATTAACTTACTATACTATAAAATGTTTTTATAATATAACATTATTGAATTACGATATAATATGAACAAACATCGGATGACTTATTTTGGCCAGAGACTCTTTTTGGTATATGTACATTTCTTTATTTCTTTCTTAGTTTATATTACATTTTAATTTTATCGTGTACCTCTCCTTCTAACCCTGTTTCAATTGTGTAATCTTCATCATATTCTTCAGCTGTTTAATTTTTATACAAATTTTAGGATGTCACTCCATCTTTGTGGCTAACACCTAAGTATATAGTTAGCGAATCCAAAAGACCGACATCTTCTGCTGGCAGACGCATCCATTTGGTATTTTTGTTTTGCAAAACAATTTTGGGTTGGAGTACACCCACGATTATAAAATTGCCACTGGCGTTTTGTTTTCGAGTTTATTATTTCCCTTGACGTGCCAATTTCTTAGCTCAAATCTGTACGACAATTTAAGTAAGAATTTAAAAATAGCGTAATCAACTCAAGAAGAGAACTTTATTGTTTTGTATTGTTTCGCATTTTAAGATTATTATCAGAATATTAAATATTCCTTCAATCTTCTCCAGCAACTATATAAACTCCGAAAAATATAAACCCCACAGTTTAGAGTGCAGTAAGAGTGTATAACTAGTGTAAACGCGAAAAGACACTTAGTGCGATGAAAACGCACTAAATATTTTATTTAGTTTATTGATAAAATAATAAAATGATTAAGTAATTAATAATATAAATAATTAAATATCAAAAACTAAAAGATGAATCATACGACATTCGCTAAGCAAAACAGCGCGGCAAGAAAACCCGGTCTCGCTTCAGCAAACAACGCGTACTCTCTCGTGCCGAGCCAACCAAAATACTCTGATCCAGACTTTTCAAAAACGTCAATTACCCCCTGACCTAAAATTCGACCACTTGCACTTACAAGGATGAGCTCGTTCTTGCTCTCCAGCTCTACCGTCTCAGGGCACCGAGTGCATTGAGCAAACATCGAACAAGCAAAGTTGGCAATTGGCCCCAAAAAAAATTGGCCGACACTCTCTCACCTACGACTAGCACAACAAGCTCTCTGACTACCTAAACATCAAGTACAACAACGACCGCAACGGTATCCCGCCCGCTATCAACCATCGTTGCAACACTCGCTCCCTAGTGTCATCGGCGCAAGAAAAGCCCCCTATGAATCAACAATCAAAACAAAAGCAACAAAAACCAACTCCTTGACCAACAACGCAAGCCCCGCTCGTGCAACTGATGGATCGCTACATTCAAATGAAACGGAAGCTAACCCCCCTAATGCCAAGAGCGAAAATGACCCCAGCAATATGAAAGCAGCTTCAAGCAAAAAACTTCACAACCAATAGATTTCAAATGCTAGCAGACAACTCAGATGATCTACCGGAAAGCGTTAAAAAGAAACCAAAGCCACCTCCGATATATATACGGAGGAAAAGTTCCCCCTGTGAGCAAAATTATAGAGCTCATGGACAACAACTCCACATATTCCCTTGTACCGGGGTTAATAATCGTTGAAACAAAGTTCAAACATATCAGAAGAAAGCTTAAGATATTATCCAAGCATCAAGCGACACTAAAAGCAATTTTTACACTACAATTAAAAACAAGTAAGGGCTTAAAGTTCTTAAAGGCATAAATCAGATGTAACACCTGCAGAAATAACTCAGCCTCATAAACTTTAACGCCAAAACAGTCTTCAACATTTAAACAAGGATAAGAAGCCCCAACCGCTCTTCTTGAAGCGAGCAACAACAATACTCTTAAAAAAACGAAGTGCACCCTATATACAAAACTTCATTTCTACTGCATCGCAGAATCACTGTAGAAGAACCACATAAACGCAACGCCCTGGACAATGTTATGAATTGTCAAGAATATGGCCACACAATGTCATACTGCACACTCCGCCCGCTGCGTATTGTGACAGCTTCACGATCCCCACACTGCCTAGCAAGCAAAGACGACTTACCAAAAGGTGCAGCAACTGCGGTGATAATCACAAGCTAACTACAGAGTTGCCCAATTATATAAGGAGCTAAAAGTCGAAATCCACCAGCGATCACCACGCCCGCTCCGAAATGTACGGCGTACCACCATCTAAAATCACACCAACGTCTCTTCTCGTCCGCAACCAGATCGTCGCTTGACTCCGGATCCTCAAAAGGAAAAATGTGACATTTCAGCGCTTTAAATACAGATTGAGCCCACTACGGCCAAATACATTCACCAAAAGCACCTACTCTTATATAAATATGGAAACCATTATCAGCCTGTGGAACACCAACAAAATAACCTAGGCACTGTTCTCTAGCCCGCAACAAAGCATTATGGAGTTCATGTCCTTCATGCGAACAACTATGCAAGATTTAATGCCTAATCAGAATCTCTTGATACAATTGTTAGTATCACACCAGTCCAAATAATCAATGCATCCTCTACGTATATCACGGAATGCTAATGCGTTCACAGCATAAAACATTGAAGTATCCTCAATTCCTGCATACAAACACATTGACGCATCTATTGTCAGAAACAATCTGCCAACAAATATAACTTTAATTTAAGAGGCTACACATTTTATGCAACAAACCATCCCGATCAAGGCACATGGTGGACTGTATCCTATCAGAAACCGTAATCAAAGCACACCGGACAGACTCGCAGAAAATTATTTACAAGCCACAACAATAAGAATAAAACTGGTAAACAACTTACTCTAGCCGCAGTATATTGCCCTCCTCGCTTCACCATAAATGAAGGAGAGTTCATGCAGTTCTTCGACTCATTAGGAGACCATTCATAGCAGCAGGAGACTACAATGCCAAGCACACACACTGGGGATCTCGCCTTGTGACTCCAAAAAGAAAGCAGCTCCATAATGCAATTATAAAAGCCAGCAACAAACTCGACCACGTCTCTCCCGGTAGACCAACATACTGGCCAACAGACCAAAATAAACTGCCTGACTTAATAGACTTCGCAATTGCAAAAAATATACCTCGAAACTTGATCAGTGCCGAAAGTCTCTCAGATCTGTCATCTGACCACTCACCCGTCCTAATTAATTTACTCTGTCATCCAGTAACTGATGATCAACCGCTTAGATTGACTTCACACAAAACCAAATGGATCTGCTATAGGAAATATATAAGCTCACACATTACGCTAAATCCTGTACTCAACGTTAAAGATGATATCGACAGCCTTATCAAAACAACTAGAGTCCAATTTTGTCACCGCAGCCGTATTGCAACTCCTCAAAACGCACAAGTGCCTTACACTCAAAAGGAAACAAATCAACAAATCGAGCACCTCGTTCTAGAAAAGCGACGCCTTAGACGAGAATGGCAGTCACAGGTCGCCATATGCACGTCAAAAGCTTAAAGACGCCACCCGCAAGCTTACCAAAGCGGTAAAACAACAAAGCAATATATGTACATCGCTACATCCAGCAACTATCATCCTCTTCTACGAAAACCTCACTGTGGGAAGCTCATCCAACTCTATGCCGCCAACAACTATGCTATAAAAACAACTACGCTGGCCCAGTACCCCGAAGACAACCAAAAATTCAACACCTTGAAAAGTTTCAGCCAATCCTCCACAAATTCATTCACAATACAACATTAACAAGTGACTCTCGCCCAACAAAGCCAATGGAAGTTCGCCCAAACGAAATGCACACATCATTCAAAAAATCAGTTTCGAACCGAAAAAATCACCAGGCTGCACCAAAATAACCCCAAAAAAATATTTAGCTCCCATATTGGCAGTTTGCCACCCCTCGCAACTCTGACAATGCCATCACAAGCTGTACTTCCAGAAGAGATGGAAAAAGTCAATAATAAGTAATGATACCAAAGCCAGGCAAAGATCACACAAATCCATCGTCCATCCAGACCCATAAGCCTACTATCATGCTTGTCAAAACTCTTTGAAAAATGCTTGCTGACTCGGAAAAATCCATATCTAAAAATCCATAACAAAATTCCATCACATCAATTTGCTTATCAACGCTCGGTCCTCTCTCATCCTTGAATATAAGGTCCTGCTTTACAAGTCCGTACTAACCCATCTTGACCTATGGCTCCCAACTATGGGAAACGCTACAATACAACATTGATAGTCCAAGAGTCCAGTCAAAATCCTTAGAAACATCACCGGGCACCGTACGTTCGAAACAAAACATACAAAAGATCTAAATATCAACCAGTCAGAGATGTAATAGCTGAACACAAGGTAAAATACTTCAGCAAGCTTTATTCGCATCCTAATCCCCTCGCGCGAGAGGCTAACAAGGCTGTGCAGCCGCTCCCGTCTTGCGTCGTAACGACCTACCAACCAGCGATAGAATCTAGGAACGTGCAATCCTAAAACAGTTTGAAAACTGTTAGATAATGTTTATTATAAGATGTGTATACTTATTGTTAGTCTCAATTAGAAGATTCAATAAAAACAGCACAGTTAAAAAAAAAAAAAAAAAAAAAAGTAATATTAAGGAGCTGGGTGGGCTTTGCTCAACATATTGGACACGCCACGAATTTTATAAAATTTTGCTTGATAGCAAGAAAATAATCAGATTTTTAGTCTGATGTCCAAGCTTTTATTTTTGTGATAATAAGAGACGTTAGTTCATTTAACGTGAGTAATTTTTTGACGTTGGCAAATTATTCGAATAATTATGGTTGACTCTTTTTTTCTGATCTATCATTTTTATGGCAATAATTTAGGTAAGAAAGGAATGCGAAGGAATGTCTGAAAGTATTTCGCAGACTTCCTCTTTTATTAATAGTTTTGCAAGGAAGCTTTATTTTCGGTCCATGCTATTCTAGTACTTAGGTCTACATTTTAATTTCAAAGCTATTTCTGCTATTTTAAAATATGGAGGGTAAATATCGCAAATATGTTGTTTACTTAATTGTAGCAAGCAATTTTCGATAAATAAAAACGAATGCCTTTTTGATGTAATTGACTTTAATGCAACCGAGTGCGTCGTAGCAAGTAGCTTACCAGCATCTGCATATCAGAGAACGGCAAGAGTGCACACACCCCTAAAAGACAACGCGTACACCATGGTAGTACTGACCACACATGCAATTACTCGTCAAAATATTTCTGCGTGCTTCTGTTTCGCTACCTGCTGCCAATGCAGACAGAGCGAGATAGCAAGCGATATTTTCTCTCGCTTATGCTTATATGCCAGCCGATCGATCTCGCGGACATTTCCTTTGCGCTTGCTTCGTTGTGGCTAAAAACACAACGGACCTTTTCTCGGATCTCTCTGGGTGTTTTGTGCGCCGCACAAGCAATTTTTTGTTGTGTCCGTGTGCGTATATTTTCCCGAGTTGTCATTGTGCGCGTATGGTCTCGCACTTGTTTTTTGTGTGTGCCACCATTGTGCTTAAAAAAAACCCACAATTGCCGTTCTCTGCTGCATATGCCATCATTTGACGACCTCCTTTCTGTAGGGATTATTTTCGTCAAAAAACCGTATATAGTATATTACATGGCGTGTTTTTGCTTAAATCGCTTTATATTTCGCCACCATCCTGGCAAATGTTTAACAATGTACTATATAGAATTGGCAATTTTGATTGATATTACTTGTTTATTGTTTTACCAACGCAATCTAATTTACATTAATAATTACCTTTACAAGAAATTTACATTACTTATCAGATTTTTGAATTTCTTATATCACAATAAAAGAATAACACAAACTTTCCAACTTTTTCCCGCTAATTTAACCACCCAGCAGCCTCTCAAGCAGTTGATTTTGTTACTCTCGCAACACTACAGGGTTGCGACCAAAAAGTATTTAAATTGCGGATTTTTTAATTTTAAATATGCACCATAACCGGGCTTTTTATTCATAGTGCTGTTGTCATTGCCTGCTTAACGCAAATTTATAACATTTTCTTATACTGTTTCAATGAAAGTATCAACCGGTATAGGGGGCTCTGAGCCATGATGGAATAAGTATACGTATACCAGGGGCATCCAAGCCCTATGCTCAGTATGCTCATTTGTTTTTGTAATTGCTCTTCAGTCTTGTCTTGTCTCGACTGCGCGAGCGTGGCAACGACACTTTCATGTGTTTGTTGTTGTGTCGAAGATTTTTTTTGCGAACTTTGTTGTTGCTTTGACGAAATGCGTGCACTTAAAATAAATTAAAACAGCTTGCACTGGACATACGAAATTATCGTCTGCGCATACTTTGGACAAGTAAGTGATGCCCAATTTCTTTTCAGTGTATGAAATAAAATTGAGTTACGGATCTTTACTTGGTTTAGTGTTTCAATTAGTGTATTGGTGATTTGCTCTTCCCTATGCAAGCGTTTGAGCGATGCGTCGATGTTTTATAAATACGATTTTAATTCGTACTAATATGGCAATATAAGATGAAAAATCATTTGCCCAATATCTACAAATTAAGCAAAGACAGTATCAAAATAGCTTCCTAGCAAATAAATGACCACAAAGCTGACCAAACAGTATATATAGATCGTAATTTATTTCCATTCCTTTTGAGCGTCGCTCAAGAGTTTTTTTCCTTCACCAAAACGCGACGCGAAAATCATCGCTTTTGAGTGTTCGTCTGAAATACCTTACAAGAAAAAAAATGTGTACAAATTAAAGATATTTTTATTTTTCTTCATCATCGCACTAGAAAAAAAAAAAAAACAATAAATATAAATAATATTAATAAATTGCGTTATTGTAAGCAAATTAGAAGTGCCTACTGAATCTGGAGACAACACTCATTAAATTAAATATATAGTAAATATTGACATGGGCTTATTATATATTATTGATCAATTTTATAGTTATAGAACTTATGTGCATGTTAATTATTAATGTTGTCATTTCCATGGAGTAGTTAATCGTTATAAATAAGAAAAATAAAAGAAATGTTAGCGTATATTAAATTTAAATTTAAAAAAAAATGAAGTGCGAATAATTCTTTCATATGGGGTGATTGCTTAAATGTGTGACTGGTAACAACTGGTAAGGAGCGCAGCGTACACCGTGTTTAGTGTTAGTTTTGTAAATGCATATAGTTTTGTAATGCCCGTAAATTTATTTTAAATATTTTTCTTCCCACCAAGGTCCTACCCGCCCGAAAAGATGATGATAGCTAGCCGCCAATACATGAACCAAAAAAAAAATTTATGATGTCAATATATACATACATATATTTACTAAATATTTAAACTATCGACTGTTGTAACTATCGATTGAAATAAACGAATCACAAGCAGCGACTACATTTTTTCGTTCAATTGAGCGTGTCGAACGATTGATATATTAATCGACAGCCGTAGAAGAAACATATAAATTAATGAAGGCTGATGTTAAAGTCTGAAAATCTATGGAGCCTGATTACCGCAGCTTCGGAGAGACATTTTCAGGAGTATCTTCGGATGATGATGACATATCCGTGGTTGACAGTTCCGATGAAGATAATGAGTTGCTACTATCTAATATGCATAAAAATAACAATGCACCGAAAATGCGAGCAAATTTTGTGAAATTGTTGTATGACAGAGAGGTGTTTACTTAACTGAAATGTTTGAAAAGTAATAACATATTGTACACTTTAGCGGACCGGATTTTTCTCTGGCAAATCGCGATCGAGCCGAATACAGGAACTTCCATACGAGAGGGTACCCAATAGGTTAAAGATATATCTAAAGGATACATTAAACAACATTGGTGAGGGGTAAGAGTTACCATGATGCTATGTTGCGAGCTGAACTGGCTAACACTTGGGTAAATGATTACAGGCATGTATTCATGGGACTTACAGCTTGTGGCCAATATATGATCAGCTATCGAGTTGTATGTAACGACAACACATCGCTCAATCATTATTCGTTTAATGTGGGTTACAAATATACGTAAGTATTAAAGTCTAATCTTGATAACTTGTAATACCCTATTTATTAATATTTCAGTCTATACCTTTGGATTTTTCAACCTCACAAAAAGTTGCGATACTGCTTCTCTCGCCGGCTTTTCGATGATCATGTTGTTGACAATTTAAAATCTGTTACAGTTACGCAGTGGAAAAATGCAGATAAACAAATTTTAGTGGTGCATGGAGCATCAATAGATGAGAGTGAAGAAAGCTATATAACATTTGTAAGAGTTCCTAAACTAGGCTGTGTGGAGTGTAAGAAAATAAACGACGACGGTCCTTGTAGGTATCTTATTAATAACAATTGGAAACATTAAAGACCTAATGTATATCCTCTATTAGATTCATTTTTCAAATCTCACTGTCTCAATTGCCATTTGACAGTTCACACTAAATATTCTTCCACTGAAACGGACCCACGTTTTGAACCAAATATTAATTTAATCTGCCCTGAGCGCATTATTATTATTGCTAATGGATTCATGCATATGTTGCGTATTGATATGGATACGCTGTCCACGTCCAGCACAAGCTGCGTACCACAGCAAAACCATAACCTTACGTCCACACAGCAGAACTTGATAATGCCACGACTATCACTGTCGTGCGAAGAAGAACGGTGCTCTGTACAAATCATTGCCTCTGACACTGGCTCTAATCACAGCGTTGTAGCGCGTATAATTGCTGATTTTAGTGATATTGAAACAGTGGACACTCAGCGCAGTAATTACAACCAGGAACAGAGCGTCTCTTATGATAAAGTGAATGTCGGATCCAAATGCAAGACTAGCATATCAATTACAACCAAAAATAGACTTGTAAGCAATGATTCTACACCAGAGGCCAAAAAAAGGAATCAACCCATTGTGACTAAGTCCTATAGAAACGGAATAACAACTATTGATATGGAAGTAAGTGTATAGAATCAATATTTTACTATAGAATCTCTCAAACTTATCTTATTTCTTAGCATAAAAAAATTTCCAATACCATCCCGGATAAATTGGGTACATACGAATTCTCCGAAGATAACGAAAAATGTGAAAAGATATCCCTGTTTCGAAAACGTCGTTTGGCAGATAAAAAGTATGAGTTTTCCGAAGACAACTCTGAGAATATTATACCGTTTACTAAAATTCGTTCAGCTGGACGCTCTACATTTGGCCCTTCCGTGTGCAGTTCCACGACTCAACGTAATCTACATCGATTTTCTCCCACAACGCATTTTTTCCACAATTCTCCTTGTGCTTCACCGTCCTCTTCGCCACATCCAACTCAAGCTACCCATACAGCTCCTTTGCATTTAGGATTCCGTTCGCCTCCGTCCAGTTCAAATTTGATGCGTTCGCCAAGTCGAAATGCCAATGGTTCAAATATAAACGTTCAAATATACACTCAAAAGTCACCACCTCTATCGCAGGCAACACAGCAGATGCTAAGCTACAAACCTCTTGGTCCTTTGGGTGCACTATCGCCATTGCAAGTTTCCATGGCAAAAAGATTCGAAATTGGCGGATCAATATCACCAAATGCAAGCTTATCTATTTTATCACCACGTAGAGATGAACAACGTATTGTCGAAATGCCAGTGCAAGGCGGAGTTATGCCTGAAAAACCTATATGTACCAAAAAATTGCGGCGTCGATATGTAGATGAGGATGATGCCACATCTGTTATTACAAGTGAAGAAGGTAAATTGATATTATTTTTATGCTTGTATATAAATTTACTACAATGTTGCTATAATCAGATGATTGCATTTCCCCTGGCTACCATACATCGCTGCCAATGGAAGTACATGGCTCATGTTATTCGGAAATGCAAATGATTTCGAATGCGTCGTTTCAACGCTTAAGTTGTAAAAGTGTTGTTATAACACAGCATTCGTTTGATCTTGAGACATTTACATATTATGTCATTAGTATGCTCTGTCAAAAGCATCAGAAGATTTACAATGTATTCTATGACTGGGCGTATGAAATTATTAATGTATGTCCACTCAGCCATACAATAAGCTGTTTACTTATGGCTCAATTCTCAGCCAGAGATCAAATGCCTACCACTCCTATAAATTGTTTATACTGCACTGGTTGTACGGGATGTGTATTTCACAATCGTCAATATGAATGTCGGATACTTTTTACATGGAATATGGATAGCGGTCAGTGGCAGGTACTCGATTATGGCGAGCTCAAAGAAATTAACGAGCTGTTTAGTCCACTTAAGCGACTAGGCAAATCAAGACTAACATTTGCACAGGTTGCTAGAAATATGGCTCAGGAAATTGCGTCTAGTCTTAATCGCTTGCCTGATTATACAAGCAATTTGCGTGTGCTTACGTCTGATATAAAAAAATCAAAATTATCTATTTGTGATTTTGATAACATGGTCGAATTTTATTTGAAGCGAAATAACTTTGAGATGATTTAAAAACACAAATAGCAGCTGTCCAAATATTTATAATTAAAGTACAGTCAAGGAAGTTTAATTTGCACATGCTTTAGACTTACTTTAGGCTTTTCTTTGATTGCGTTTAGTGATTCCGACTTTAACTCGTAAAATTAAATTTCTCAACCTGTTTCAACCTTACTTGTTAATTTTAGTAGTATGAAAACAGCTTAAAGGTGTAATACATAAAATTGATATCAAATAACATGAAAATAAATTCTTCTATTTTTATTAAATTAGTGAATTTAAATTACGCTGCAAGCATTTCCTCGCAAATTTTCGAGGTTCCACAGGACTTTGAGTGATTTCATTTTTATTTTTTTCGTAATCCATTTTAATTGTATTTATTATATGTAAGAATTTATGTTGTATGTCGAATAAAAAATGAATCTATGCATTTGAGTTTTGGCATGAAACAATAAAAGTAACTCAACAATTCTATGACAGTGGCACGCCTACCCTGACTGCGAAATCGAGATTAAACTATGTGGCACTATCGGACATGACCAGATTTCGAACTGATTTGCCCCGCTCGGCCGTTGAAGTAAAAATATGCGGAAGCGATTTCGGTGACACCCCTATTTATTTACTTTACTTTAACGATCGATAAGAATTGTATAAACAAAATCGTGACTTACCGACCTTTTTGCCGAGCATGCTCGTGCTCATCTCTAGTTTAGAACGGAACTACAGTATGCTGCGTGTGCATTGGTTCTTTTTATACAGAATTTATACATAACAGTTCTGTTGATATAGTATAAATCAGGGACCCTATGCTCAGTGTGCTCATTTGTTCTTGTAATTGCTCTTCAGTATAGGAAGAGCAAATGCGTGTATATATACGCGCTCCTTCCATAAGCCAATGCAAATTACACAAACAATTTTTCGAATTTTTTTTTGTCTCGCCTGTGCGAGCAAAGCGACAACACTTTCATGTGTTTGTTGTTGTCTTGTCTCGACTGCGCGAGCGTGGCTTTTGTTTAAAAAATTTGTTTGCGAACTTTGTTGTTGCTTTGACGAAATGCGTGCACTTAAAAAAATGAAAACAGCTTGCACTGGACATGCGAAATTATCATTGCCTGCGCAAACTTTGGACAAGTAAGTTATGCCTCAGTTTCTTTTCAGTGTATGAAATAAAATTCAGTTTAACGGCATATTTACTTGTGTTAGTGTTTTCGAATTAGTGTATTGGTGATTTGCTCTTCCCTATGCAAGCGTTTGGACGCCCCTGTTATAGATGTTCAGCCAGTTCAAAATAGCAGATGATGTTCTTACCGACGGTGATTGGTGACAACTATACAGCAAAATGCATAAAATCTAGAAATCTAAAACTTTCACCAAAATTCATATTATATAGGGTGGAGAAGCAAATTTTTAATATTTCCTGGGACATTCGGAAAATAGTACTTACCTCTCAATAAAAATGACTGGCAAAAGCATTATCAGATAAAACTATTAGACTTAAAATCTATTTTCTTCATGGTATCCAGTGGAAATGTATGTAACAGGGAGAAGGATTTTTTTTTTTTTTGTAAAAAATTTGTTTTCTGCTACCTAACAGGGAGAAGGAGGCGTGGCATAAAATATATATTCTTGGCCAGCAAGACAAACTGAGTCGATATAGTCATATCCATCCGTGCGTCCGTTTCGATATATGGGCAATCAAATAAAAGTTGTCCTATTTTCGAAGACATTCACGTATATTTTCGAAATAAATTTTTCCCCCTAGAAAATCAAAAAAAAAAACTGAAAAAAAATCAGCTTCGAACCCTTCCGATTGAGCGCTGATACATTCCACGCAAAATTATTCCGCGGAGCTTCCTGTGTCACAGCGTTTAATTGAAATTCAAGTGGCACATATTTTATAAGCATGATTTTTTCGAATTCACCATTCCATCGATTAGAAAAGATATTCATGACCATACAAATTGTTTAACTAATTTATTTAATATGAGTAAATAAAAAAAGTTTTTTTAAAAGGTTGTTTCGACCTGTACCCAGACAAGTACGATGGCAATATGCTCATGCAGATTAGGCAAGACTTTATGAACCTCACGTAGGTCAAAACCAGTCTCGAGATCGTCTTTCCACTAGTATATTGAAACCAGATAGTATACTCCAGCGAAGGATCTGCACTGGACCTCCTTAGTTTTCTGGCACTCATTGGACGTACGGTCGGAAATCAGATCACTTTTCCTGCCTGCCCTACCCGCCGACGTGTGGGTGCGCAGCTGATAATCGAATATAATCGATTACGATTATCGAAGTACCTTACTCGATGCGCCTGAACATTATCGGAAGGCTGAATATTTTTTCTTAAATGTTAGTTTATTAAAAAGCGATGGGGATTGAATTGAATATTTCGAATTCTATGCCACAAATTTTTCTTTATTTGCTTAGTAAAGGTAAAATAAAAAAAGGAAAATATTGTAATTACTACTTGAAATTTAAAAAAAAAAAAAAAAAAACAATAAATGCGCAAAAATCAGTGACAATCTAACTCATTTTCCATGAATATAAAGTTCCGATGAGTGCATTTGCTATTAGAGATGTAGAAACATCGATGTTGATATCGATCGGTGTTTTTGTTTTGCTCTGTTGAGCAACATACGTTTGTATGTATGTATTTATTTTTTTTTTTGGTGTTTCGGACCGTCGTTGCGAACTCAAATGTAATATAGTAGATAAAGTACTATTTATGAAGAAAAACAGCGATCTCTAGTTAGTTACCGAAAACTGAACATAGACTACATTTTTGTTTGTAAGCAGAACTAAGCATTTAATATAAAATATCGAAAGCATTGATGTATTGAAACATCGCTTTTTTACAGCTCTATTAGATATGACAAATTAGCGGACAAATTTATGATATTAATAATTACTAAGCCACTCATCGCTATTTTCAAAATAAAATTATATGATTTGGAAAGGAATTAACAATTTTACATATTACAATTTATATTTAAACTGTGCGATTCCGACGGATAATCTATAAAATTTCATGGTAACAACGCAGTTCCTTATATTCCTAATCCAATTTTGACCATGCAGTCTCAGAGCTCATCGAGTTTTCGCAGAAATGAAAGGAATGTTCGAAGCTCTTATAGAAAGGAGTTTTATCAAAGGTTTAAAAAAAACCGTTAAATATGGAGCAGAAAACGGCTAGTGTGCACACACCCCTAAAAACACAATGTGTACTACCATTGTGGCACTGCCACTCTGAGGGATCCGAGCAGTATTTTGAGTGTGGGCATCAGCTTCTCGAAACAATGCACACGAAAATGGTCATACAATTTTTTGTGTGTTATTTGTGTGCTTCTAGCAAGCGAGATTGTTTCTCGCTTATGCATGCCAGCATTTTGTGTTAGCAAACATTTTCTTTGCTATTGCCTTATGTGTGCCTAAGCACACAGACCCCTTTCGTTTGTGTTTTGTGCGGTGAACACACAATTTGTGTGCATGTATTGTCCCGTGTTTTCTGTGTGCGCGTATGGTCTCGCGCTTGATTTTTAGGGTGCCACCATTCCGCTTAAAAGTGCCACAATTGCCGTTCTCTGAGATGGAGATAGTTGTATAATGGTATGGGGTTGCTTCTTCCGCTTCGACGGAGGTCAAATTTTTCAGATTATTAACAGAGTAACGGCAGAAAAATACAAATGCATACTGGAAACAGTTATGTTATATTGAGGAATATATGCCAGTCGTTGGGTATTTTAGCAGGACAATAACCATACTTCGAAGACCAAAAAGTTAACGTTCTGAAATGGCCAAGCCAATCTCCCAACCTAAACTCCATAGAAAACTTGTGGGGAGACTTGTGGCAAAACATTTATTTTCAAATAAGCAGCACAAACACAAACAAGAAAGCCAAAAAGAATAACAGTAATGACTAAAAATACCGGATACTACTGTTAGCCAATACTAATTTTGCAAAAAAGAAAGAAAATGTTAAAGGGTATTATAAAGTTGTAACAGGGCGAAGGCGTGGCAAGCCCCATAAAGTATACATATTCCTTATCAGCAAGACAAACGGAGTCCATATAGCCATGCCTGTCTGCCTAAAAGTTTGCGCGAGTGATTCTCAGCAACTATAGGAGCTAGGTGCTGCTATACTCAAACCAAATCGCTTTAATTTTCTTTTTTTGTATTTCCTTCCCCCTTTGTCAAAATCAAATAAACGATTCACATACACAAAATATTAGGCAATTAAAAAATACTTAAAAGTCAAAAATTAATCAGATACGATGCCAAACAATCGGAATGATCAGAACGATCGGTTAAAAACTTAGGAATTATCTACATTTCTATTTTCAATATAGACAGCGAGGAACTGCTGGCGCTACAGCGAAAACGAGCTGTGACAGGTTAGCTGGAATGCGTGTTTGTAAGTGCTGGTGGTACCCTAGTCAAATTTGATTGCAACCAACTTTAATGCGTCCTCTTGTTTTATATTATCATCCTAAGTTACAATTAAACTATTTGATTATAATACAAAATACTTAAGGACCATTGAGACCAAATTATAAGTTTAAAATAATAGTAAAAAAAAAAATAGAATTTACTACTAATATTTTACCTATAATACGATTAGGTGTGTATAGGAGAGTTTAACCGAAGACAATAGAATACTATTGTTTTGCATTGTATTCTATTGTCATGATTTAACCCACCATACGAATGAAAATGCTAGAACTAAAATTTTGAAAACTTTGAATTCATTTGAATCAAAAATATCTATAGTGCTTTACAGGCGATCAATTTTAAATTTCCATTGGAAAATCCAGGGAAACGCAATTTTCTTTCAATATAAATTGCTTTCACGAATGGCAAGAGATAAAAATATGAAATTTTGATTAAAAATCTATAAACTAAAATTTAAATCTTTTAAGTATTAAAGTTAAATCAAATTATGATGATGATACTTTAATTTAAAATTGAAAATACATACATACATACATACATATGTAGTTTATGTTCATCTAATATGTTATACATACGTATGTAAATATGAACAGATTTACAAATGTACATACATGCATATGTTTTTTGTATGTAAGATACAATAAGCTACGAGGTTGCTTTGAATTGAAATTCGACCTTTGACTTAAACTATAAATAGCCCTTACATATGTACATACATATGTGTGCCTATTATACCGTCAACAGTCTTTATATCACGTACATACAAACATACATATGTATATATACGTATACATATATACATATGCATGCATAATGCTAAAAAAAAAATAATTTAATCTGAGAAAGGAACATACATATACATGCATATGTATGTATGTATATACATATGTGTGAATGTATGTACATACATATATATGCAAGCACGTGAATAAATAAATCCATATATGTACATATGTACTTATGTACATACATATATACATATGTACATACATATTTCTGAAGATGCATATACCAAATACACGTGACCAACAAAAAAAAACAAGCAAGCACTTTTAAACACCTGTCATTTGCGTGTGTTTAGTATGTATGTGTGTATATAAGTACATATGTACATATGTATGTACATACATACATAGATACAAACGTTTCTTACGCTAAGCACATGCGAAATGTCGGACACGGCACGCTCAACTCGCGTGAGTAATATGTATGTTAATAAGTATATATGTGTACATACACACATGCATACATATTACGTCATGCGTTATGAATTTGTATTTGCTCTCAACGTGTCTAGATTAACGAAGCTGCTCTAACTCGTATACACATGCATATGTATGTACATCTGCGTATACATATACACAATACACATATGTATGGATTTGTGCGCAGATATACTCGCATACTACATATGCACATGAATGTATGTATGCAAATGTGTAAAGACAAACATGTACATACATACATACATATGTATGTATATCTAATTATGTATATGAATGTCAGTATGTTCATTTTTTGTGGTGCTACGAAGCAATGTTCACAATTTCACTTCAATACAAGTTCAACGTTAATGTTAGTTCGACTGGCAATCGCAGTGGAATTTGTCACGTTCACGTGTTTTGCTGTATGTTTATTTTTGTATGTTTGTACGTACATACATATGTATGTATGTATACATGTAATATACATACATATACACGTGAGTCCGATTCTTAGCATGTAAGATCTTACAATTAGACAAACATTATTTAAAATAAAATCGCAATAAGGGTTGTATTTCACGTTTTCATTTTGCGTTGTATTTTGTCCGAGTAAAATTAAAAAAGCTGAATGGAAAGTAACGAGTAGATTCCATTCATACAAAAAAATGCCCTTAAAGCTTTTTCCTATTTCTGTAATGTTTTCGATGATGATTCTGATTTTTATATACATACATACATATGTACTTTGACATTTTTGTAAAACGAGCTGTGGCGCGTCCGCTGTTTTGTGTGTATGTGTTCATGAGTGCATGCATGTGTTTGCTGCGATGCCCTAGTCAAAGTGTATCTAAATGTTGGTGGCACCCAACTTTAATGAGTCAACTTGTTTTATATTAAATTTGTATGCAAAGAGTTTATGTATTGCGCCCGATAAATACAATTAGGTTGTATTGCACTATTACGGTTAGTTTCCTTGTAATAATTTTCTTTCACCGTCGACTGTTCATAGTTGATTTATTTAAATAAATAATAAAAAAAAATTAAAAAAAACAGCAACCTGCAATTTTTTCTTATAAGAATCGGGCTTTTATCAGAAAGCAGTTGGCAAAAAAATTTTATTAAGTAAATTTTACAAAAATAAGCGTTTAAAATTAAATACAGCCCATCAAAAGTAGCCTTTACGTTAAAAATATGTATGCACAATCATTTAAAAACACAGTAAAAATTTAAAGCAAATAAAATGAAGTTAAAACAAGGTGGCATCCCTCTTAATTAAGATGATTTTGAGCTCTGACTGCGATTGGCATAGTACAGTAGATTTTGCTTTTACTTCAACTTTTTTTTGTTTTTCGAATTTTTTATTCTTTCTATTTTCTAACTTTTTTAAATAATTTTAATTAAATATCGATAATTTTGACATTTTTTTAAATATTTGACTTTTGATAATCTATGCCATATGGAATTAAGCTAAAGCTTAAAAGTTTTAGATTTGCATCTCTTGCCGGTCGCTTGCGAGCCGTTGTTATTAAGTGGAAAATACATTGTTTCCGGATTTTCCAACGACATTTTTCAACTATGTATATACTTTAAATGCTTTAATGGATTTTATGCGAACATTTTTGATCTCTTGCATTGTGAGGTCCATTTGTATGCAGAGAAAATTGCTGATTCCCCGGATTTTCCACCAGCATAATTCAAATCTTAAAACGCCAAACTCAATTAATATTTTAGATAGAGAAAATAGCAGATTTTCTTAGATGTATCTTAGATATTTTTAATAGAGTTTTGATAAAAAAAAAATAATAAAAATGGGAGCTCTCGAGCTCTTATGAGTTCTGCTGTACCGCAATATTTGCTAATTAACAAATTTTTCTTCTTCATACTACATAAGCAAAGTTTCAAATCATAGTAAAGAGTCCGAGTATTGATTCGCTAAAGCAAAGGCTTATGAACAAGAAAAATTAATAAATTCAGTTGACATTATGAATATTATTTAATATTTTTTGGTATTCTTCCACAAGAAAAATGTTTAACAGCTGATATCGTAACAGGGCTGTCATGCAAAATAATTTTTTTTTTGCCATTCGCTCAATGGAATATAAAAAAGAGACAGTACTATTTTTCAAAACATTACAATAATAATTAATGTATTTACGGATATATTTTTTTGCATAAATGATTTCAGTTTACTCAAACTAAATAAGCATGAATATGAAATACTTGATATAAAACCGTATGTGAGACATTGAACTTATAGAGATTTAATTTTATTTTTTAGTCCGAGTAAACGCCCAAAACGAGATTGGCAATAAAGACTTGAGCGAAAATATCTGGAGATTTCTTTGCCACCCCCGATAATGAAAAACATTTTTGTTCGATTATTTTCTAATATATTTTGTACATTCAGGTAATTTTTTGTTATTTTCGTACATACAAAATAAATAAAAGCCGTATGTGTGTACACATATGTATGTATACCAAATTTAAACTTGCGGTCAACAAAAGTGCAAAAGTTTTTACCTGATTATTGGCATCTTTCTCAAAGAAAAATGGTTTATATACAATTGAATAAAAATATTATTATTCTCATTTATTTGAATAAGAAGAAACGAACTCCACAATTTTAGTAATCGTAATGATTAATAATTGAAAATATTATTTCATTTCGATTACTTCCCAAAAATAATATGTAAACATATGTAGATAAATAAATAAAGAGTGACCATATTTTAAATTGCAGCAGTTCAACAAGTGTATTGATGTACATATGTATGTGCATATATTGCTATTGGAGTTATTTCTCCATAGTTGTAAAAAAAAAGTAGGAATGTGCTAATACATTTACATACATACATATGTATAGTAAACAAATATTAACATATAACATATAAAAATAATAGAATATGTTAGTGATATTTTCTAACACAAAGTAAATTCATATATTTGCATACATATGTATGTATGTACATTTATATGGTGTGTAGCTCCAGCTAATATTTGTATAGCAAGTTCTGCTAGTCCTTCTCAAAATTAAATATGTAGATAATACATTGTATATGTACATATGGATGTATGTATCTGCATGAACTGAAGAAACAGAGTATTTAGTTAACGACATGATTAAACTTATCAATAGACTCGCTGCTTTTAATTTTAGTTCGTTTACCGTGTGCGTTTGATTCATTTCATTTCGAGCGCTCGAGCTGTGCAGTTTGTGTATTAATGTAGTATCGGCCAACGCGCAAGTGTTTTGTTAAATTTGTGTACATACATATGTACATACAATTGTATGTATGTATGAACATAGCAACAACTCTAGTAAAAACTATGTACGCACTTATACATGTACAATATTAAAGTAAAGAACATACATACATATGTATGAATATATATATCCACACGTCATATATCTATATACATATGTAGATGCTTACACTCGCCCATGAGACAATGAATATCGGTGAATGGTTGCGGTAAATTTCCACTGTGAAACGAAAGTTATGTGTAAATAAGTAAATAATGCAAATATTAAAATGCAAATCGTGTAAATTGCTATCGTGTGCTAAACCAAATCACGTTTTTTTGACAATCATTTTTTATTGCTTGTTATCTATAAAGATACATACAAACTATGTATGTATGTATATGAATGTATGTATGGATAAACATCTACATATATACTTTCATATTTACGTACTTACTTACATATGTACATATGTATGCGTATGAAAAATCAAGTGGTAAACTCAAGGTTTCTGAGCATTTATTGTATTTAACACTATCTGATGCACATATTTTAATATATATATGGATGTGTGTATGTACATGTTTATACATTCATAAAAATGTAATATGTAGCCGTCATTTTGTGATTACAGTTTGAGCAAACTGCATATATGTATACATACGTATGTATATACATATACATGTATGTATGTACATTTGCCTGTGTACATACCAAAATTTACAACAATAAATTCTTATCGCGTTTCTGTGGTTGTTATCTCGCCCACAGTTTAAAAATTAAATAATAAACAGAAGACAAATTTTGCTATAGGCTATAAGTCTTCTCAATAAAAAGTAAACAACAATATATAAAAAATACAATATAAAAAGATTTTCTTAAATCATGAAATTTATTTTGTGACTTTAAAGAACAATTGGCTTTTGGATTCGCCGACAACGTGTTTCCTGTTACATCTGTCGCGCAAATTTCTTCGTAACTGCAACGCACGTCTCTACTTTCCGTTGTTTAACCCAAATATACTTCATCAGTTAATAAGACTGACGTGAAGACACCAGTATGGAGCCCTACTGGAGCGAGGCAAGCGGGCACGCTTCGCATCCCGTTAAATATGAGAGGTTCGTTTAATAACTGTAAATGTAAATATTAAAAATCAATGTTTTTATTGTACGGTCAGGCACAACATATAGTGTAAGCCTTTACATACATACATAATTATAGCGCCTATTAATAATATCGATATACATACAATGTACATACACTGTAAATATGTACATACATTAGTCCACTTATTTATTTTGACAAAAACCTGGTGCAGCTTTTCCTTTTGTAACCTTTTTATTTCTTCAATGAAATATTTGTAGTCAGAACTAGTTGCAACCTTTTAAAAATACATATGTATGTGTGTACAATTTAACTAATATGTGCTACTATGCTACCGTTAGGTAGTAATCAAACAAAATTTAGTAAGTGAGTAATAATTTTTATTAGAGCGATGTGTCATTTTCTCTGTTCAAATTAAGATTAAATAAATTACAAAATAAAAAACCCTAAGACCGACGATCCTTGGTCGAACGGAGATTATCAATCAGCTTTGAGATTTGTCGGGCGATTCGTCGATGCGCCAAGAGCTGATTGAGACAATAGAGTCCGGTGGCTACAGCGGCCGCCATTAGGAACACACCCAAAGATATAATCGATGCGGCTCCAAATTGGACATTGCTTCTGATCACGTTGATGAAATTCAGGTTCTCCTCGCATAGCCGATGGATGGAGGGTATGGTTAGGACCGTGTTATGTCCGCTGATGTTTAGCAGCGGCGATGCAGCTGCTGCTGGGCTTCGCATGCCTTTGAGGTTTACGTACCCGCGGCCGTTAACGGTGGCGTAAGAGCTGAACGTTATCGCTTATCGCTTTTACGTTCCATTTCAACTCTAGACAGTTTTAATAAGTCGGTAAAGTTTGAAACAAGATCAGTGTGATCTATGATAACTGGATTTATAACGTTCCACTTTTTTAATTTGAGCATGAGGTTTCCTTGTTCAAGGGTTAACATTCTACTTCTAGTTGTAAGTACAAATCTCGAATAGGTGACCGGTATAAGCCTGTTTTTGTTTGGATGCTTTTAGAATTTCGTTAACTGTGCCTGTTGATTTTCTCCTAAATTCTAGCATTTATAAAGACCTGTCTATTATTTACAGCGACCCACTGCGTCCGCGTCCGTTTTATTTCACGTAAGTCTTCGCATACGTAGTGCCTGTCACAGCTTTGCGGACTGTCCCCAAGAATTCAAGGCTCCTTACCTTGCGATGGTGGATGTTCAAGGCAGTCAACATGTCCATTATATGTTCAATGTCTATCTCAAGTAGTTTTCTCATATGGGATTGACGAAACATGTCCGTCATTTTAATTGTCTCGTCGAATACCCTATTCTGTCGATTTTTGTTGACTCTTGCATTTTGTTCGCCCTGGGCAACCTCAATTTTCTTTTTGCTAATATTGCGCATGAACTCCGGTGAAACGGAGTGTAGGTCTTTTTTTCACTATTGAATGAATCCAATGTATTCTATTGTTGCTTACAATATGAGCTTAACCCTGTTGCTAATACCCCTTTGGAGCTTCAGGCATCGTGCTATTTCTAGCAGTAGGCTGTGTAATAGCTCCATTTGAAGTACTGTGGAGTGGTGGGGCGTTAACTATGGCTGCGCCATCTTTTTATCCATAACGAACCTGATAGTCTCGGGTTTGAAAGCGGGCTCTTTATCGCAGTATATCTGCTGGGGCTTTGGTATCTTCTATGTTGCGGGATATAATTGGTTGCACAACGGCAAATTTTGACCATTTGTCAATGCATGTGAGAAAGTCCTTTTTGTCGGTTGGAAAAATTACGATGTGCAACATTTCTCCTGTGTGTGAACGGATTTCCGATTTGCTGCTTCATTGGGTGTCTATCGTATTTCGCCCTCGCGTAAATCTTATAGTTAAGGACCACCTCGTTTACTCTCGGATACCGCAAACGTGAGTGGCTGATGGTCTTGAAGATATTTATGTCCTTTACCCCACAGAGGTAATGACGAAGTTTAGCCAATGCCCACGCAATGGCTAGTAGCTCACGCTCGTAGTAGCGTAATTAAGCTCTCTACCGTTTAACGTGCGGGATATCGTAATTGAGCGACCTTTTTGTAACAAGACTGCTCCTATGACGTAATCTGAAGCGTCGTGATCAAGTCGAAGGTTTTTTTTTAGTACGGGTACATTAAAATAACGTCTTCTGACGCCAATATGTTTGGATCTGTTTTTGCACCATTTTTGGTAACTTAAAGGCCTATTTATTCAACGTTATCTTTAAAGAATTATGACTTCTGTGGGCTCACGCGCTTCGTGTAGGCTTTTCAGAACCCAGTCCACGTGCTTGAAGTGGTCTGAATTGTTTTTCGACAAGATTATGACATCTACATCTAGATCATCTGCATAGACGTAACATGATTTCCTACCTGCTTCCCGTATTTTTCAAACCGAAAACATTTGTAGAGAACGCTCTCTTTTCCCTATAGCTCTTCGCCAAAGTTATGCTGCGGCTTCCATCAGCTTTCAGATCTAGCGTTGTGAAGTTTTTGGCTTTAGCCAAGTTTGCCAGTATCATGGAGATGCTTGGCATGGGGTATTTATCGGCAATGGTTTGAGATTAAGCTTACTAGAGTCTGTTGACCTTCTCATCAATGCTTTTTTAATCAACCACCCATATTGGATTGTTGTATGGTGCTTGGGATTTGTAATACCTCTGATGTATTGCCCACTTTTAGTTTGCGTTCCTTTAAGCACCTGCAACTTGCTTTAGCAGGTCTAAGCCAATGATCACATGGAAAGTAGACAATGATTCTAGTATGAAAAAGTATGTGTCACACCCAAGCATAGACAGCTTGCATTTTTCGACTATGTTTTTGGAGCCGTGTACAGAGTGGCCGGCGATAGGAGTCTCGACCAGTACGAGTCTCGACCAGTACGAGTCTCGACCAGTACGAGTCTCGACCAGTACGAGTCTTGACCCCGGTCGTCGGGGGCCCGTCATGCGGTTTGATTCTGCATGGCGCTTGCCCCCTTGCTCAGTTTTTCTAAGCCCTGCTGCTTCTGATAGTTTGTAGCTGCCTTAACTTTGAGAACGATGGGTCTACGTCCATTACCTCTGGGGCGCTCTTTACCCCTTACATGGCCTAAAATGTGGACTTTTTTTTCCTGAAGTACCTGTTACGCCGGTTTTTGGTCTTGGCTCTGATGCGCTTCTGCTTCTTTGGTATAATTTGCTGCACGCTAGAACCTTTCATGGTTATTCTATACCTCTAGCACCAAGGCGAATGCCGTTGGCATGCCTTGTGGCCGGGCCGAAAATAGCACATTCCTCCCACATACCTTCTGTTAGGTTTTTATCATACATCATGTACGCCTTATTGGTTTGTAGCTTTTTTAGGGTG
This sequence comes from Drosophila busckii, assembly GCF_011750605.1. Classification (NCBI taxonomy): domain Eukaryota; kingdom Metazoa; phylum Arthropoda; class Insecta; order Diptera; family Drosophilidae; genus Drosophila; species Drosophila busckii. The sequence continues at coordinate 23,679,217 of NC_046605.1, forward strand.
CTACCATTGTGCTTGAAAAGTGCCACACTTCCGAACGTTTGACACCCAATCAATAATTGTCGGCTGTCCATCAGCTACCCATGCAAGAATTGTCGGCTGGCATCAACCACAATTTCGGCTGTGTGTGGGGGTGTCACCATGTAAGTAGCATGATAATTTTTAGAGTAGACGCAATCTTGACGTTCTCTGTAAAAAGAACTGATGCTAGTTAGCAATCGGTAAACTTTCAGTTCTGAAACTCGGACTCTTCTTCAAAGCGCGTTTATATATAGGGTGTTCACGAAGTGTTGTATCGTTGTAAAAGTGTAAGCCTACTCGAACAAAATTTGTATGGAATGTGACTTGCAAAGCAATCAAGACCTCACACCTTGACTACGAAAATCGTTGTAACGTTGCAAAACCTATGTTGTAAAAGTCGTAAAAAATACTAAAATGTTTTGTATTTTTTTTGTGTTAATTAGTGCTTAAATAGAAAAATCAAACGTTAAATCAAAGCCAACTCGGCGACAAGAAAGAATGGAAACGATCCTGAGTCGGACCATGCCACTTGAGGATGCCGGATGAAATATGGTAAAAAAGATTAAAATTTAAATTAATAAAATAGTAATAGGTAATAAAATAAATCAATATTTGTGAGTTTCTCTAATGCAAGCTTTAGATCAAATTTTAAATTACTATCATTAATGATAGTTATTTCACACTATTAAAAGGCATCTTTAATCTCACAATTACAAACACAAAGTAATCGAACAGCTGTCAAGTTCAACTTTGCAACACTTTTTCGTCTACACCTTACAAAATAGGGTGCTCACATCAGCAGTGTGGCAATCAATCTATTTTACAACGATACAACACTTCATGAACAGATTAAATAAATTACAATCGGTTTGACAAAAAAAATATAGTTATTAAACTAACACTTGGTGTTTGACAAATCGTCACTGTGAAAGATCTAAAAAAAAACTTTTGAAAATTCCATTCTTATAGCTACTAGACTTACCAATTTGTTGGTATCGACATAGAAGCTTGGATGTAACGATTCTGGTCGCCTCTTGATCCAAATCAGAGAACGGCAAGAGTGTACTACCACATCAAGTATACTGGGTAAATATCCATTAATTATGTTACCAAGCCATTTTTATGCATTTCGCATTAGTTACTGAACAAAAATTAATGGATTGAAAAAAAAACTTAGCTTGTCTATTTTTGAGCTAGTCAATTGTCTATGAGCGAAGAGCCATTGACAAAAGGATGGATGTGTGGGCGTACACAAAAGTCATAAAATGTACAGTTTGGCCTTTTCTTGTGTAAATAAGTTTGCACTCCCGGATGGCCATCCTTCTAATGAATGTGTAGTCCACTGGGCGTGGCAGATGTTGTAGGCGGGTCTCCCTCTTTGGCTGGTCAACGTCGCGGTTAGTTTGTGGTATAAATACCACTAAAGTAGTTCACACACAATTACGTAGGGGAGCTAAATCTTTCCCAAGGCTTAGCCTTGTGGCTAATTGTAAGATAATTGTTTATACGCCCAAGTGCCGGAGTAGACAATATATATTTTGGCTTGTTATTGTCACAGAGGCATATTCAGAACTAAAATCTAAAGATACAATAAAATTGCTTAAGCTAAAGGAATGCAGTGGTCGTCAATATCACGCCACAAAGCAGTGGTCGAAAAGCCAACTCAGCATAATTGCGGGCGATAGCTCCATACTTTGTTGAGACATAAACAGAAGTGTCCGGTTACTGCAGCGGGAAATGCTGACACATAGGGTTTGGCGTTTCGCGTGCATGAGTAACAAATAAATGCTTGGTAGTCGTATTTGTTAACTTCTCCCCCCTCAAGATTATGATCGTCCTCGGTCATGTCAAGACTGTTGATGACCACTTGTGCTTTCTTGGATTCTTTTCTCCTTCGTACACGAGGCAAAGGATTAGTGAGCCAGTGTACAAAAGGGTAAATCCCACTCCAGCTACGACCCATATCTTAGGCGACCATGTCAATGCCATCTCCTCTTTAAGTTCCTGGATGGTGTGTAAATTTTGGCTATTCATCCTGTGGAGTTGTGGCATGCTCAACGTTGGGTCGTGGCTGATAATGTTCAAGAGTGGACATCCAGCTATACCCGGGGTTTTGTTCAAGGCCTCACGCTGATTGATATACCTGGTACCGTTCATGATCGCTGATCGTCCAAATTATTCGAGCCGGGCTTTCGTTGACAATCATAACGCCTTCGTCCACAAATGTGATTGGCTGGGGGTGGCTGGGTTGTGTGTGACAGAGGGCAGTGCCTCCTGCATGTAGGGCTCGGGAGCAGGTGTCGTGATTTGCTAATTTGCAAAAAGTCGCATATGTTGTCTTGGAGCATTCGGTTACGTACAAGGTGTCGTCTCCGCATTCAGCCACGATGTCATCATGTATTTGCAGTGCGGTGTGTTGATGTGATACCGCGAATATGGTGATTTTCTTACATATGAACTTAATTATAATGTGGAAAATGCTATCGGACTGTAAGATTTTAATGCTAGATGCCATTAGAGACTTCAAATCGTTATGGTTAAAGGTAATTGGATTTATAATGTCAGCCTTAGCATGCGTGACTGCAAGCATCAAATTTTCAGTTATAAGCTTCCTATTTCTGGCTAGAAAAGCCTCATACAAATGTGGAGTGTCAACGAAATTGTCCTTCTTTGCTTTAATTATCTGGTTTATGGTATCTGTAATTAGGTTTATGTGTTTCTGAGTTTCTAAATTTATGATCAACTGTCTATTATTTGACTGTAAGTTTTGACTCGGAGATTCGGACTTTTTCAAAATCGGAGGCATCTGGTGTGCCTGCGATAACTTTGAGAGCTGTGCCTAAAAAATCTAAGCTTCTTGCCATTCTTTGATGGAACTTTAAAACGGACAAAAGATTTTTAATATGGTCTGTATCGACATCTAGTAACTTTCTCATGTGTGATTGGGGAAACAAATCTGACAATTTTTCTGTTTCCTCTGCTATGCTTGTGAACTCAGTCAGATTACTTGAATGCCTCAAGTAGTCTCTTTGTTCCCAACCCACAGCATTGTCGTCTACTACAGGATAGACATACCATGTCTTGTCAATCTGTTCTCTTAGTACGTTATCTATGGTCCTTTGGAAAATGTTACTTGGATTTTTTAGGCCGAAAGGTGGGCGACAAGACTCGTATTCACCGCCGCTTACTGAGAAAGAGTTCTTTTTTGCGAGACTCTCGTGTTAGCGTCGCATAAGCTCCTTAATACTGTGGGAATATGTTTATGACGCATCTGCATAGACATAGCATGTCTTGTCAATCTGTTCTCTTAGTACGTTATCTTTGGTCCTTTGGAAAATGTTACTTGCATTTTTTAGGCCGAAAGGTAGGCCACTTTTTAACAACTGTTTGATTTCGATGTTTACAAAATCTGCAACCCCCATAGGGAGTGAGTACCGCTTAGAGTATACGGGTTCGTTATCTATCGTACGAGTAGTGGCAATTACTGAGGTATTATAAGGTAGTGCCTCTTCAGAGGTATAAAAAACCTTAATGTTCTCTAGAATCATATTTTGAATTCCACTTTATCATTAACGTTAGTGAAGTTAACGCTGTCACTATTGTGATAGTGTAACTGTTCTGATACGTTCTCGTACTCTAGCGTGTTGTTGACCAAATTCAAATTCACCCCCGCCCGTTTTAGAAGGTCAAAGCCTATGATGGCATCAAAAGTACTGAGTGTATCAAGTACAAAAAATGGAGATGTCTGCCCGAATATTGTTATTAGGCATTTCTCTTTAATTTGACTGGAGGCGTGTATTGAGCTCACAGTGAAAGGGCCATCGACAGGAATTATGTTTTTTAGCTTCTTTACGGGCCTCACATAATTTTTTGCCGCGGCTGTATCGATCAAGATTCTTAGTGTTTTCCCAGCCAGCTGTCGCTTAATGACTGGCAGCCGCAAGCACTAAAAAATTCGACGAATCGCTGTCGCATGTCGATTCGTTGTTGTCATCATCTATCTCGGCAACCGTGGCTGTAGCTTTTTTTTTATAGCTACTTTCTATGGCATCAGTGGAACTTGAACAACATTGTTCAGCCGCTGACGCCTTTGGCCTGTCATAGGTTCAGATGTGTTACCTCGTTTGGGCACTGTTAGTTTGAGTTTGCCCGAATTGAGTGGGGTGCTTAAATTTTGATGAGGAATCTACATCCCTGACTTTCTTTCGTAAGCTGCTCTTCACCATTGCTGTTTTGTTTTCGCTTAAAGTGAGGGTTTTTTTTCTTGACCTCGCTCGTCCCTGTGATTTTTCCCTGCTTGGACTGCGCACGCGACATGCTTATTAGCTTCTGCGAGCTGTGCCTTTTCTTCAACTTCTTTAGCGTACGTTGACGCAAACATGCTTCTTTCAATGCTCCGCTTCTTTGGCTAAAGCAAAGGCAGATGGTAAATCATTAGGCTGAGCTGGGAAAACAATTGTCCTAAGGTGCTTAGTAAGCCCTGAAATAAATGCATGTAATGCATCAGCTCTTATCTCTTTGTTAAGAAGGTCAGCGCCATTTTAATCATGAGTCATTGTAATTTTATTCGTAACGAGAGTCAGCTTTTGTTCGACTACATCGTAGTATTGCATGAGGCTTAGGCCTCCCTGCCTTACCTCTAACCCTTGTCGAAGAAGGCGTAGTGATGTCCTGTCTGCATAAGTACAATCCAACCTAGCTATTATAGCATCAAGGTTGAGTACTGTATTATGCGAAACTAAAACTGCTCTCGCAGGCTTCTTGACTTTATTCCTCATATTGACACCGCCTGATAATGTGTGCTGCTGCCATCAAATGGCTTAAATAGCTCGTATGCATCTGTGGCTGATTGTCGCCATGCTACTACTCGTCTTGTGTCCCGTTAAAATAGGGGACAGACAATATCTAACGGGATATCGCATTTTATTTCTGGGTGTATCTGAATGGGGTCTCTATACGCAAGTTATTTATTTGCGATTGCATTTCAATCATACGTGATTGTAAGGTTGCTTCTTGCCGCGCCAAAGCTTGGTCGACGGCGGCGGTTACTAACGCATGAATTTCGTTTACATTCATGTTTATTTCTGTTTGAAAACTAGTGTTGGGGTCAATGTCCCACCCGTCGTCACTGTCGTATTCTGTTTTTATTTCCCTATATGTACCTGGCCAGCTCATTAGCTTGTATCAAACATTTTACACTTCACATGCACAAATTAGAAGCCGATTTTATGCAATCGGCATGGATTATAGTTATTGTCTTATTTTTGTAATTTTCACATTGCTGATTTTAACAGTCACTGTTGCTTGCATAGGGTTTATTACGTTATGTTTAATTCACTTTATTTTCGATTTGAAGTTTTTTGTTGAACTTACATGTTTTGTTAGGGTCTTATCGCTAATTCGTAGGTTCTAATTCGTTGGAATCGAATTTGAATAGTTTGATTACCTTTTTGTTTTTTTTTTTTAAATTAAATCATTTATTGTGTCTGGAATTATGTCGTACAAACTTATGTATTGTATGGGAAGGTATGTATGGCACGTTTGGGTCTAACAATAAGACTATTGACAATTATTGGCTTGTGTATTTATGTCATCCTTGTGTCATGTAGATCTGTTGGGTGATTTCTTTTTAATATTATTGGTAGCGGGTTGACCAGATTGCTACCCCACAAGTTGGGATGGGCCATAAGCTTGTCTGCATATCGGTTGCTGTGGTGATTGATCTGACCTTCGATCAGAACTAATCGAAAGTCACTTTCACTTGCATGGCTAGTGACGTGCCAGGGATGCTAGACGCACGCTGAGCAGCACGTGACGTGTCGTGAACCACTTGCAGTCTGTTAAGATGGTGCTTTTAGGTTGTACCCCAAACTTGGATGGCGTAGATCCAAGTTGGCGTTATTATTGCCTGGATGAGCAGTGCTTTTGTATCCATCTGTAGCCTGTTTAAAGCAAGGAGCCAGTCGAGCTTCTTTAGCCTTTCAAGACCTTTAACTGTCGTGATGTGGGCCCTCCATATAAGTGCACGGTCTAAGTGGACACCCACGGTCTAAGTGGACACACAAGTAATGCCGTTGATGGTGTTCCATATGGGAGAACCGAGCAGGCTCCAATCTTAATATAGGCCATATACAACGGTTACTATTTAAAATAAATAAGTATCATTATGGTAACTGATAATGATCAGGCATCATCTGATTTTCAGACATTTAAAAATAGTTTAGCTAGAATACGGTACGGTTTAGAATACGGTAAAAAAAAAATTGGGCGTAAACAAGTTTTTGTTGATCCTCGTTACGAATTTAGTTAGGGAGCGTCAGGCTGCTCCAGAGGGACCACCAAACTTTGAACGCGTTACTCGTACTTACCATGTTAAGAAAGTGAATACGCAGAGAATATCGTACGGATTTTTTGATAAATTAATTCGTCAATTTTTAATTGGCGGAAAATTGCCTTGATTTTGAGTGAAATTTTGACTTTTTTTTCAAACATTTGCCAAAATTACAAAAATCAATATTTTTACAAATTCGTACGACATTCTCTAGCATTACTTGTGGCGTAGAGTTTTTTTCTGGAAATAAATTTTGTTCATACTTTTAAATATATGAATAACATTTCATTCTGGTCTAAAAAAAATCTCGAAAAAGCGCTTAAAAAAACGGGCTAGAGAGATGTTACCCCTTAATAGCGAGTCTCTCCTGAAATCCTACCCCTAACGTAAAAATATCAAATTTTGTTTCTCACCAGGACCACATGGAGTCGCAGGCACTTACGTATTGCATGTAACACCCGCTATATAAGATTATATAATTTTTTTTCTTAACTTAATTTTAAAATTAAGTATTAAGTATTTAAATATGTATTTTAATTATTTGTAAACTTTGATATATTTGATAATAAAATGAAAATGGTATTATGAAGTTGTGGAAATGTATGTAACAGGGAGAAGGCGGCGAGGCAGACCCCATAAAGCATATATATTCTTATATATTGTTGTGAGTGCGTTCGTGTGTTTGGTGACATTAGTTGACTAAGCATTAGTTGACTAGGGTCAAAGTGTACGTTTTTCCAATAAACCCATTTGTTTTATTCGTGATAGATATTATATGCTGTAATCGAATTCGTTTAGTTTTATCTGTCATCTTCGTCACTTCATGCTTGGTTTTTTATGTTATTTTTTTTTATGTAATTTGATAACTCAGAGTTGTAGCTACATAGGCCTCGGAATGATTTTATTTCATTTTACGTTTTGGGTATTATGTATTTTATTATTGCTCTGGTCTTGGTCTGATGTAATTTTAGCTTGCCTTACTTTGGTTAAAACTTCTCTGAATGACGTTATGTGTTCTTCAAATGGAGTCGAATATATTATAATATCGTCGAGGTAATCTCAAAATTCTTTGAGAATTAATTCCTCTGGTAGATTATTCATCCAGCGTTAAAAAGTCGCTGGTGCATTTTCAAGTCCGACCTACATATGCGTTATAAATAAATGTGTAAATGTTGTAAATGATCCCTCGTTGTTATCAAAAAGACGTGGCCTCGTGGTCAATACAGGTCGGGTTCAGTATAAGGCTCTTAAGAAGATTACGTTGGGGCCTTCACTTCATCCCTTCAAATTACTGGCTTACAAATTTAATGGCGGTTATATGCCGGAGCAAGTATTTCTTATTATGATTTGAATAAGTTCCAATCACAAACTGACTTAACTAAAGGAATGAATATAAAGGTTCTTGATAAATTCACCAGGTTAGTTACATCACTTCAGCACTATAAATCTAAACAAATTCTGCCTGGTAAGCCAAACTGTTCGTTCTCGGGAAAAGGCGTAGTTGCAGTACATCTTAATACATGATACTCTGGTGCGGCCAAGTTTTCGGGTTTATTGGAGAGCGCTTATTGGAGAGCGCCCTTCATCTTGCTTGGTGTTAAAGTAAATTCGTAATATTACGAATGGCTATGGACGGTTCAACCGGAAATGATTTCAAAAAGCTCGAATGAACCAAGGATAGCTTAAAAACAACGTTTCGAACGATATTTCGTCCACATAATGGCTCTCGAATTCACCAGTCGCGAATCCGATTGCTTATTTCATTTGGGGATTCCATATTGGACTAAAAGATACACCAGTCTCGAGGCGCTAAAAAATCTCGTTCTTTGCGAGTGGTCAAAATACATGGAAGTTACATTCGAGCGCTATATATCAAGTCAAGGCAAAAGGTGGTTATATCGAGCAAAAGTAAATTGATTCTTTTTTTTTTCCTATTTTTTACTTTGAATTGAATAAAAGTAATTTTCCAAACAGAATTTGTGGCCTGTTTAATCGGTATCACTTCGAGTGATGATAAGAAAATTAAGATAATTAATTAATGCTTACCAGAGAGCGGCAAGAGTGCACTCACCCTAAAAACACTGTGCGTACAACCCAGTACTACTGACACATATAAGCAAAACAGTGGCTGATGGGCAGAAGAAATTATTGTATGTGTCGGGAACATATACGCGAGCCGTGCACAGGAAAAAGGTTCAAAAAGTGTTTCAAGTGTTTCTACCTGCCTTCGCGTCGGCGTCGCAGCCACTGCTGACATATGTATAGAAATATGAAAACTTATAAATATGCTTGAACTGATTGTAACAAAATAAAAAAAAAATAATTGGATATTTTATTACTTGTTGATTTTATTTGACCTAAACAAGTAATAAAATTTTGCGCTGACCTGCTGGTGTATTTGGGAAATTTTTAAATGGGCATTCTGTTATAGAAGCAAACATTGAAGCATTCTGCTTCAAACGTTTTAATATATGGCCTCATTACCTGCCAAAGCAAAATTTTAATATTGATCATTATTTACCGCTTCTAAAATAAAAGTTTGCCACGTCCATAATATGCAAAAGGTCAAAAAGTGTTGCGTTGCAGCCAGTGCTGAAGACTGCAAGGGCTAGACACAAAGTAGTGACTGTGAATGAGCTTGGTAATAAATAAATATTAAATTTCATATTACATCACGTTCACATTAAATCACACAATCAGTCAGCACTGTTGCAAGCGAGCGAAATTATTTCTCGCAAAGGCATAGTCCAGTCGAACGTATTTTCTTCTGCGCACCTGAAACACTTTCAAAGTTTTTTCAAGTGCTTCAAGTGCAAGTGCGTACATTGCGACTTAAAATTTTTTTGTGTCCGCGTCAGGTCCTGCACTTCTTTTTTTACTGTGCAACTCTTGTGCCTAAAAAGTGCCACTCTTGCCGTTCACTGCTATTGCCTTCTAGTTCTTAGGTAATCAAATCAAGTCAAAGTAGAATTTATCTCATTTATGCATGCATGTGTATTTATTAATAATTAATAAATATTGCATTCCAAGTCTACGTCAGTCTGGGCTATCAGCGGCGTCGGTAGCGTCAAGTACGTACCGAAAAGACAAACACAGTACTTCGCGCAACAAATTTACTGTCTCAAAAAAGGCAAGAAACCTATTTAACATTGCGTTTGGAACACCGCTCAATTTTTGTGCAGAACGAAAAATTTACGATTGGTGTGTTGGCACACTCCTTCCATAGCTGTATGCTGACATGAATTTTAGAACTATAAATTGTATTATTGTAATTGTTAACGCAACGTTTTTGCCGGCGATTGAAGCTACGTTCGTTTTATAAATTATCAAAGTTTATCGTTTAGAAAAGTTACAATCATACAATACAACCTTTGTTACTTCGACTGAAGAAGTTTAATATCTGTTTTTGACAACTTTCAAAAAGCACGTTCTACCTCATTACTTTTACTGCACTGTGGTAGAGTGACTTCTTCGGCAGAGTCGTCTCCAAACCTTGGCCTTTAGAAAAATTTTATGAGTGAATTTTAAAATACATCTTAACGATAGAAAGTTTATGGGATCAAAGTATTGAAGAATTACATAAAGTAGCCGAATCACTTTTTAAACTTGAACTTAATATCTTTTAAAGAAAGTTGTTAAATATTTTAAAAATGCAAATATCTATATTGTTTTTGAAAAATATCAAATATAATTTCTTTTTACATGTGCAACAATACGAATATAGTGAGGCAGCAGTTTCCAGTTTTCCATATTGCACAGAATCTAGCTTAAACTTTTCAACATCAGCAACAGCATATAGTGAGGATGATACCGAATACAGCTCCGGAAGACGAAATAAAGCATCGAGGGTAAATATTACAATTTAAGACCGAACGTCAAAAAATCAGAATATAATCATTAGATAATTTTCTTCTTACCAATATATCGAAATAGTTGTATAATAATAATAATAATAATAATGATCATAATAATAATAATAATAATAAAAATAAATTAAAACTGTTTGCTACTCGCAGCAAGATCCATTGTCACATCGTATTATAGAAAAACGACGCCGAGATCGCATGAACTCTTGCTTGGCGGACTTATCACGATTAATTCCACCGCAATATCAACGCAAGGGTCGTGGCCGCATTGAAAAGACCGAAATTATTGAAATGGCCATAAGACATCTGAAGCATTTGCAAAACGAGTGTCTCCAAAAAGAAAGCGAATATCGAAGTGGTTATATGGACTGTATGAAGGAGGCTGCTAAGTTTCTTTATGATAGCCAAATGCAGGATTTCTGTTATCGCTTATTAGCACGCTTACAAGAACATATGGATGAGGTATTCAAGGGTAATTAAAAATATTAATCAACGTTGTGAATATGAATATTTATCTTTTCTAATTTTTTAGCAGATTGTTACAAATCATCCCGAATTTGTCACATGCCGGATAATATAAGTGCATCAAGTGGTAGTCCAAATCAGTCATACCACCCTTCCATTTGCAATTTTCGGGAAATGCTTATTACATCTGATGTAGAGCATAGCAATGATCATAATGATGTCAAAGACTTAAGCTTTCGCAATCATTTAAACCAGTTGCATCGTAGCCAACAAGTGGCTCTATCAGCTGCAACTGCCGTTGCAGTTGCAGTGACTAATGGCAACGCCTGTGCCGTTTTTGAACGTCAAAGCCCAAATAAGCAAGCCGTGAAGGGTAATAGTCTTGTCCCTGATAACATACCTATTAACTCAACGAGCTCTACAAATACTAGTAGCAATAGCGCGTGCTTCACATCCGCAACATCTGCTGGATCATTAGCCAAGACGCCTGTAAAGATTGTAACCGTTGCTGAACATCAACAGCCACATCAAGCAGCTGTGATCACATCAACGGCGTCGCATCATCATCCCCAATCTGAAAGTAGCCAACATGATTATGAATCATCCCACGAGCCTATTCTTCACACGGATACATCTAACATGAATTCACCTCCCCCGCGAGATTCAATATTGCCGCATACTCATTTACAGCACAATCATCATACTGCAGATAGTCTCTTGTCAATGCGCATGAGAAACTATTCGGAATCATCGCATGAGATTGAGCACAACAATAACTACAAATATAAGAATCACATTAAAGAGCGATTTGTTCATGAGCTGCATGATGAAGAAACAAGCAGCGAGCATGGACCGCATCTGCAGAGCGAGCATTCCAATTTGCATACACTGTCCGAGCACTCAAAGGATGGCACAGAGCCGGAAATTGCTCCAATAATTGCTAAGAAACGCAAACAAGCTGAAGCGGACGCTACCTGTAATAGAAAATCTTACGATGAACAGAACCAAACTAATAATATAAGTCATTCCCGACCTCTGGTGCGTGACAACAAATCATCCTTTTCATTTAGCGATATTAAGGATATTAAATCAGAACTGCATAATATAAGTTCTAACTCTAGCCCATTGCTTACAAAGCTATGCGCTGGTGGTTCACAGCTAAGTACACCCAGCAGCACAACAGCGCCATTGCTACAGCATCATTCGTTTACTGTTCCCATATTTGCGCTACATGGCCAAGGAACCTACTATGTGCCTTTAAATGTGAACTATTCGGCTCTTGTGCCATATCTAAATGGCGTAGATCTTTTCGAAAAAAGCTATATTAATATGCCAATAGTTCATCCTATTAATATTAATGTAAACTTTATGGCTAATTCAACATCTGTGTCTTTGATAGGGGCTGCAGCTGCTTCTGCCTGCAAACAGCACGTAATTGTATCTAAAGATACAGGAGCTGCTGCTGCTTTCGTTGCCGGGGCAGCTGTGGCTAACGCAAAGCTAGAACAGGTCAGAGAACGTTGGTGAGCCCCTTAATTAAGCCTAAAACAACTCTACCTCATTTACTGTGAGCAATCATAAAATGATTGAATGAATGTTAATGCAGCAAACTATACACATCTATATAAGCAGTCTAAGAGGTGGTGACTACCAGCCTTACGGTATTTTATAAAAGCTGAAAGTATATAATAATAGTGAGAACGATCATGCACTAAGTTGTTTGGATCGTCGTGGCAGATCCAATTTCTGCCTACTTAGTTGCTTTATGTCAACACATTTATGTATGTTTATTATTATGCTATATTATTGGACAATACGCACTCATCCAGTAAAAAGAAAATATCAGAACGTGTTCGAAGACTTATTAATTAGCCAAGCATTAAAATTTGAAATAGAAGGGCAACATTGTTCTTTCCGCAAGAGTAATATTCTGACAGACAGCGGAGTACATAAAGTTATGAGTAATTATGCTCTAAACCACCGAATTTGGGTTGTAATTTTATCAGGCATGAAAACGATATCAACGTTTTTTATTGTATATACTATACACATACATATTCAAATAAAAGTATAAAATATTTTGTTAAAATAACTTTAATATTAACATATACATATAGTGTAAGTGTTATGGTACTTTGCTAATAAGCAACTTACTTGTTTATATGTTAGTATCGTCATAACTAATTGTTAAAGTTTATATATTATCCATTAAAAATTATATCGTTATCTGGTTGTTTTTATCAAGAATCAATTTTCGTAATTAATTTTTTTTTAATTATAACACATACTGTGATATGTTTTTCGGTCTTATTACAATTATTTTTATGTGAATTATGAATGCGCAATTGTATGTAACAAGGAAAAGGACGCGTGGTAGACTCTAAAAAGTATATATACTTACGTATTGATTAATTTTCGTATCTATTAAATGACCCGGCAAAGCCTAAGGTCAACACTGATTATTTTCGTTAAACACGTCTTGTTTATTGTATATTCAGCTTAAGACTAAATACAAGAATTTTCTTATGCTATGAATGAAAACAAAAGTGCCCTGTCAGCGATCACGCGTATTTCGTATTTCTGCATGTTTATGTTTACGCTAGCACTATTCTGTATGTCAGCATAATATGCCACTGCATAATATGCTACTTCCCACCCCTTAAGAGAGAAGCTAATGCTTCTGCTGATGTTGATAGGTACAACCTGGGTAATGCTGTTGGGTTTGTATCCTGTATGTTTATGGTTCTTGTAGGTTTAAATTTTAAATATATGCAAATGATACAAATTATTAAACTTATGATTGATACAATTATACAGGTTGTGATATTATTCTTTGATATTAATTTTACAACGTCTTTATGTTCTATTGGTTTAACTTTTATTAATCCTAAGGGTGTATACAATGGAGTTAAATTTATTTGGGCGTTCAAGTGGTTTTCGCTCAACACTATGTTTTCTATTTGAATTTTACATTGTCTTATTGTAATTATTTTTCTTGTCTTACAGTGGTATTTATTTATATTATATTCCAAGTTAGTATATTATTTGGTTCTACATATTTAATTATTTGTTTGACTGTTACAGGGACGAAATTACATATCGGGTTAGCTCTTTTTATAATATTTTTAATACATTCATTGTTTATCTCTTTGTAATCTTGGTTATAAATTTTATTTTGTTCTTCGATATAAGTATCTTTTTCTGAGTGATCGAGCTGGTAACCGTTACTATCTGGGTAGGGTATTATGTTAATGGTGTGAACAGTTTTTTGTTTAATAGGGTTGTGTGATATGATAAGTATTTGATTAGGGTTAATCCAGGTTGATGTTTTGGTTAGCAATATGTTACTACTGTCTACTTTTTCTAACTTATCGTAGTTAAGTAATTTCGGGTTGAATAGTCCTAATCGGGAAAGTTGCATGCCCATTGCAATATCTTCTATGTATTCGGTAATTGGATAAGTTCGTATAATATTTGTTCTACGTTGCTATGTTTATCCTCAAATTCTTTAATCTTTTGCATGTCATGTCATGTCATCTATTTCGTGTAAGTTAATTGAATTCGTTACTACTGATTCTAATTGGTTTTGAATTTTCATTCGGTCATTATCGTCTAACGTTCCAAATAAATATTTAAATGCAGATCCTACCATGTTAATCAGTCCTCGTTTTTGGCTATTTATCTGGTGTACGGTTATACCATTAATTGTCTTAGCATTTTGTTGTGTAAAAGTTTAATTTGTGGGTTGTTAGTGTAATTAGTTATTTTGGTATTGAAATATTGGGTTAGATTGTCTATATCAGTAAGGTTAATGCGAAGACAATGATGTTCATATTCTGACGGGATTTGTACTGGTTTATCGGAAAATAGGAGATATCCATGATTACTATCGATGTTGTTTATCTGTATCTGTTGACATAGGTTTATACAGGTGCGGAGGAATATTATGATGAACCAGGAGCCTGTAGGATAGGAATTTGATTAGTTTTCTTTAGTTTCTTGAATTGAGTTTTGTAGTAGTGTGTTTCCCTATTTCTGTTAGTAATTTTATAATGGTTGTCGTCAGTTTGTTCAACATTTTTGGTTAGTTTGAATTGGTTTTCCAATTTGCCTTTTTGTAGAGGTCCTTTTCTGTATCTAGTGTCAACTTCGTATTCTTTCCTGTCTTTATTAATTTCATTAATTTTATTTTCTTTGTTTTGTTATATGTCTAATGTTGGTTGTCCGGCGTAAGGAAAAATACGTGGGCGTTCACAGCGAAAGCTTTGTACCAGTAGCTGTTTCATGTCTGGTTTTGTCATTGTAGATATGAAGTATTGTTTCTATTTTGCTTAGTTTGGCTTCGTTGTCGTCTGAATTGTTAATAATACGGATTTTTTCGTTTATTGTTTTGTGAAATCTTGCTATATCTGCTACGCCTGTTTTCGTTGTATTAAGTTGTAATTCTACATCTTCGCTCTCAAGCCATCGTTTGAGGGCTAAGCTGGAGAATGCGCCATCTCTATCTGCTTTTAAAAGTCTGGGTTTTCCCAACTGATTAAATATTCGCATGAGAGCATTTTTACATTCCATCCAGTCTTTGGTTTTTATCTGTTCGAGAGTAGCGAATTTAGAATAAATGTCTATGCAGCTTAAGTAGTGGTTGCCTTCGGAAGAATAAATGTCTATTACAAATTTATCGCGGCAATGTTCGGGTTTGGGTGTGATTTTCATTGGCATGTCGGTGTTACGGTGTTCTGTTTTTGCTAGATTACATATTTGACATTCGTTGATTATATTTTAGATGAGGAGTTGGCTATTGGGAAAGTAGTATGTTTCACCGAAAAGTTTTGTAGTTTTTTGGATTCCAGGATGTGTGTGGTCAGAACTAGTTCTTTAAATTTTGCATAGGTAGATACGTTTTTTAATAAAATAAGACTGCGGACGATTTTAGTATATTTTGCATTAATGATTTCTTTGTATGCACTTTGGATTACCTCGAAATCTGCATCGCTATCAATGTATAGAGCACTATTTTTTGAACAAAAATTTTCGAGTAAGTATTTTTTAGCTGTTTCTGTAGTCATGTTTTCGTAAGAGATGCGTATGATTTGTTTTTTCAAATAAGTCTTGTATATTAGTAGAACCTTTGGAAAATATAATTTGGCGTTTGTAGCAATTGATTGGTTCTTCTGATAGTTGTATTAAATTTATGCTATCTTCTTCTGCGCTGTGTTGTGTGGATTCTCCGAAATATGCTTGTCCTATCGTTATTCTGGATAAGGCGTCGGCGACGTAATTTTCTTTCCCTTTATTTTATGTCAAAGTCATATTCCGAGAGTCTGATTTTCCATCTTACTAATTTTGCATTAGGTTCTTTTAGTTTGTGTAGCCAACACAATGGTTGGTGATCGGATGATACGGTAAAATGTCGGCCTAATAAGTAATGTCGAAAGGTTTTAGTTGCCCAGACTATAGCTAACAGTTATTTTTATATTGCGCTGTTATTTACCTCATGTTCGTTTAACGTTCTACTGATAAAACTAACGGGGTGTCCGTCTTGTGAGAGAACGGCTCCTAAAGCTACGTTACTGGCATCTGTGGTTACTACAAATTTTCTTTCGTAATTTGGTATTTTTAAAATTGGATCTTCGGAAATTAGAAATTTTAATTTTTGAAATGCTTCTATGTAATCTTTTTGATTAATATTTATTTTGGCTCCTTTTTTCAAACATTTAGTTAAGGGTTTGGCAATATCGGCAAAGTTGGGTATAAATTTTCGGTAATAACCGGTTAGCCCTAAGAAAGCTTTGATTTCTTTGGTTTTAGTTGGTAATTGATATTTTATTATGGCTTTTATTTTGTCAGGGTTTGGTTTGATCCCATCTTTAGTAATGACGTGTCCTAAGAAAGTTGTTTCTTTTTTTAAGAATTCACATTTGTTTAACTGTAGTTTTAGATTTGCCTCTGATAGTTTTTCGAAAACTGCTTGCAAGGATTGTTCTTCTAAGGAAGTTGAAAAAATTATGATGTCGTCTAGATATACCAAACAATGTTTGTTCAGAAAGCGGTCGAAGTAAGTTGTTCATACAACGTTCGGAATGTGGCTGGGGCATTTTTAAGCCCAAATTGGCATTCGTGTATATTCATAATGGCCCATGTTTGGTTGAGAACGCAGTCTTAGGTATTGAATCTGTGTCCATTTCGATCTGATGGTAACCCTTTGCGAGGTCTAGTGTTGTGAAATAATCGCATTTCCCTAATTTGCCTAATATGTCGTCCATATTCGGTATAGGGTATCTGTCACTTACGGTAATTTCGTTTAGCTTTCTATAGTCAATTACAATACGGAATTTTTTCTGTCCAGAGGCGTCTATTTTTTTGGTACAACGCAGACGAAGCTGTTGTAAGGTGTTATGTAATGGTTTTGTGTTATCTTTATTCGGGTCTATTGGGTCGTAAAGATCCTTTTCTTGTAAAACATTTATAAGGGCCTTCAAGTTAGGAATGTTACAATTAATTATTGTGAAATAAATGTGGGTAGGTAATTTCTGAACTAAGCTTTCGATACTAGTTTGAATTAGTTTATTGTACAAAAATGTTTCTAACTTATTGCTTAAAATCTGCCTTTTCCTTTTGGCATCTTCCAAGAATTGTCGTACATTACCTCGAAACTGCGTGTTCCGAAAGTCTTTTAACAGTCGATGATTGGGAACCTGGGGTTTGTAGCTTAGGATGAGTTGCCGCCTGAGCTCCGTCCAAACTGGTGAGGTTGGTCACTCCAAGCGTCCGGATAACATCGCCACTGATGTTTCTCTCGATGTGTCCAAAGATGATTAGCTTCTGCCGTTCCTCAGTCGTCTGGTATAGGGCCAAGATGAAATCGATGCGGCTGATGAAGGTGTATAGTGTAGTCGGGGCACCTTGGAAGCTCTCGATAGCATGTATTTGCCTTTCGACTTGAACCATATTTGATTCGGAGAGTTGTACTATCTCTGCTGCAGCAACGGCCATTGTGCTTTGTCTCTTGAGTTTCAACTTCTTGTATTACTGCTTGGTATGGTTTTCGGGCAATTTTGATCTCTCTTCGATTTTTAAGCTATGGCGTGTGGGTCTCGAGGGTTTTACTGACTTAGGTGGGTCCACGGGATTGAAATTCTTGATTTTTACTGCTTGGTTAGTTGTACTCGAGTTTTATGCTTAGGTGTGTCGGCTGAGGTCACAATATATTTAATTACTGCTCTTTTATAGTGCCTTCGGGATCTAGTGTTTAATGTATATTTGGCATTTTCATTAATCAGTGTATATATTTATGGCTTAAATATATTTTCAATTCTTCGTTCTATGAGATGTGAAATGTATATGTTGCAATTGTTAGCGATTTGTGATTTTGTTGGAGTACCAGTGGATTTATACTTCCACAATATCTACACGCGCTCTTCTTAAATGAAAAAATTTTGCCAAGTTGTATGCATATATGGCAATTGCGCTTTGTACGGTGCACACTTCACTGTTGAGGTTATACAAGATTTTCTTTTATAACTTGAAGCGTTATTTGCCGTCGCTAGGTGCCTTAGCGCGATTCTTTTGCGGATAGTGAAAAATTTAGGGAATTAAGTAGTCTAGCTATCGCATCAACACAACACTTTTCACATCCTACCGGCTGCGCTTCTTATGTATTAATTAGTTTCGAATCTATTAAATAACCCGGCAAAGCCTAAGGTCAACACTGATTATTTTCGTTAAACACGTCTTGTTTATTGTATATTCAGCTTAAGACTAAATACAAGAATTTTCTTATGCTACGAATGAAAACAAAAGTGCCCTGTCAGCGATCACGCGCGCGTTTCGTATTTCTGCATGTTTATGTCTACGCTAGCACTATTCTGTATGTCAGCATAATATGCCACTGCATAATATGCTACTATATACATATTATTGATCAGCAAGACAAACTGGGCCGATATAGCCAAATCCGTCTGTATGTCAGTCTCTATAAGAGCTCAAATTAGCAAATTTGATATGTAGAACGAATTACGCCCACAATATTAAAGAGGAAATATTGAAATAAATAATTGATTGGACTTCCAAACAATTTTTTGAAATGAATTTCCAATTACTTAACTAACAGAACTCAGATAGTGATGTTCAAGTCGGCTGTTTCCAAGTTAGTATTCGTGCCGTCTGGTGTCCCTCAAGGTAGTCATCTTGGTCCTTTGCTCTTTAACCTATTTATTAACGATCTTTCCTCAGTCATTATGCATTCCAATATTTTGATGTATGCTGATGATTTGAAGCTGTGTCTATCATTTAGAGACATGTCATGCAGTACTTTTGCAGACCGATCTTGATTGCTTTTTTAATTGGCGCAAAAATAATTTATTAAAACTTAATTGCTCTAAATGTAAAGTTATGTCATTCCATAGACACTCGCCTCACATCGTCAACTACTACATGGATCAATTGCCTCTTAACAGATTATCGGAGGTTAATGACCCTGGTCCCTTGAATGAAGCTGAAGTGCTTGACAAACATGTTTCTAAACTGTCAGTAAGGCAGATTCAAGTTTCGGCTTTTATAACATGGGCTAAGAATTTGATTGACCCTTACACTAACTAAACTTACTTTATAATACCTCTTGTTCGACCGATTCTGGCAATATGGATCTGAGTTGGGTTCTCCACAATACTCGAAACCACTAGTTAGTAATTTAATCTGGTATCAAAAAATTTGTATTATTGCTTTCGTGGCTGTTAAATGGGTTCCGGTGGTTGATCTACCCATCTTACTCTAGTAGCATTACTTTTAATTAATTTCCATCTTTACTAATACGACGCAAATCATGCTTTGCGTGATGTATTATGATTAAATTAATTAAAGGAGGAAATTGATTCTTCATATTTGTTGGGTCAACTTAATTTCTCGGTTCCTGTAGGTATACTCGAAATTTTGTTTCCTTAACTCTTAACTTTTGCACAACTACTATTTACTGCATTGCAGCACTTCGAGTTCTCTGTTGCTGATTATAATAACACGTTTATATGGGTGAGCCCATTGATTCGACGAGTGGTCCCTGCATTAGCTGCACGTGAGTATAATTTAACAATTAACTTTAATATTTTTGATTGGGTTTTCCCCAATCTTTGCAACAAATTTTGGTCTGTTTTAACACTCCCAATATTTAAAGTTTTATAAAATAAAAATATAATTATAAGTCGATTTCTTAAGTATTTACATATTTTGTATAAAAATACTATAATGTAATTTTTTCTTTTGCTGTCGACTGCTCTTAGTTGACATTAAATAAATAAATAAATAAATAAAAACGCTTTGTCATATTGACCGATGCCGAAAATCAGAACGATTGGCTAAATAACTTAGGGATTATTCACATTTAAATTTTTTAGCGAAAATTCACAATTAGCAGATTCGCTGCTGATGTTGCAGCGAAAATGAGCGCTAATGCGCTAGTTGCTTTGTGTATCTGTGTTCGGTGCGGTTCCCTAGTCAAAGTAAAAATTGGTTGCGTTGAACTTTAATGCGCCCCTTAATATTATTTTAAAATTGTTGTCAATTTTTATACACTCTACATTAGTTATACTATGTTCAGTATACTCTATTCTCTATGCTTTCTGTGTTTTCTATAAGGCAAGCGTGTCAGACCCATATTTATTTTTATTGGTTTTTTAATCTTTCCTCCCCCCTTCCGCAAATCGAAAAAAACGATATATGAGGCAGTACAAAAATCTTTAAAAATCTGAAATAAATCACAAAATGCCTAGTCATGTTTTCGACAGATTGAGAAAATTTCAGAACAATCGGATAAATAACTTAGGAATTATTTACATTTTTTTAATTTTCAATTAGACAGCGGGAGTGCACGTGCTGATGCGCATACAAACGTCGCTGCCGAAGCAGGGGCGGCGTCGCTGCTGACGCTACAGCGAAAACGGGCTGTGACGCGTTAGCTGTTTTGTGTGTATGTGTTGTGAGTGATGATGTTGTTTTGCTGCGATCTAGTCAAAAGTATGTAATTTAAAGTTGTGGCGCCCAACTTTAATTTGTCCACTTCTTTTTTTTTATGTTTTGATCAAGCTTTAACACATGATGAAATTCAAATTAAATATCATTAAGCAGTCTGCAATGTTTATTCAAATAGTTCTGAGATTGAACGCAACATAATCAAAAAAAAATTTTAAGCACAATTTTAATGTAAAGTTTATTTAAGTTTATCGATTCTTTCGCTAAAATTAAAAAAAATCCGAACACAAATATATTATTATAAATTTAACATTTTATTCTAAATCTATTTGTAAACAATTATACCTCTACGATATGTAGTTGTTGTAGGCCAATGTATGAATCTCAGACACATATTGCTTATTGGTACTTTTACTATTGGTAAAATCTATTTAAAGTCAAACTCTGTTGAATTATCTTTAATAGGAATTTAAATTTACGGCTATCAAAGTTTTAGTCGTCGACATTAAATTAAAACGTTGAAGCATCTCAACAACTAGTTACAAAGAATTTATAACAATAAGAAAAGCAAAGTGACATTTAAAAGTTTTGTAGAAGTGTACTTCGTGTATTGATATTCATATCCAGTGTTTGCAAAAACTACTCCGTAGCAGCAAGATTTATAAAAATGTTGCTATGCTATTCATACCGCTCTCACTTTTACCAGAGCGGTAGCAGAGCCATAGCAGAACAACGAAAAATTTTGAGCTCTGCTATGCTCCGTAGTTTCGTCTTGTAGTAAGCTATAGCAAGAGCGATAGCAAAATATAAAATTCTGTGCTCTCCGTAGCCATAGCAATAGTAAAACAGAGAGAGCGAGATGAGAGCGTAGCATGTGATATTTTTCGTGTGCTACGGCTCTCGCTTGTGCTGTTGTTTTTCTGTATCAGTTTTTGGTACTTTTTGCTTTTTATGTTTCTTATGCACCGTTGTTTTTACTTGTCGCTTTCAATTTTGGCACTTTTGAGTATTGATTCATTGCGTAAGCATGGCACCTAGTAAAGCTTTCAACATATTTCAATATTTCGAAGAGAATGGCAGCGATAATGTAAAATGCAAAACTTGTTTTAAAAATTTAAGAAACGATCGTGTTTTTAATTTAAAAAAACATTTGTTTCTGAATCAACAATTTTTTATTTATTTCAATTCACAGAAAAACAACAGTACAAGCGAGAGCCGTAGCACACGAAAAATATCACATGCTACGCTCTCATCTCGCTCTCTCTGTTTTACTATTGTTATGGCTACGGAGAGCACAGAATTTCATATTTTGCTATCGCTCTTGCTATAGCTTACTACAAGACGAAACTACGGAGCATAGCAGAGCTCAAAATTTTTCGTTGTTCTGCTATGGCTCTGCTACCGCTCTGGTAAAAGTGAGAGCGGTATGAATAGCAAATCGAAATACTTTGGGAGTAGCGTAGCTTTTCAAACGCTGTTCATATCCACAAAAATAGAAAAAAAAGATCTCCTAATTTGAAAAACACTTCTGAATTTGTTGCCTGTGTTCTATGGACCAAAAGCTAACTCCAAAATAAATAAGAATTAATCCAGTAAACTCAAATGAATACCCACAACGCTGCAAGATTGAAAAGTTAAAATTTAAGAATTTATTCGAGTAAAGTCTTTTTTTCCATTATTCTTAAATCTAAAAGTATGCTTGTTATACAAATCTTTAATTTATATGTTTTAGATTAGCCTTTTCAAACAGAATAGAGAGAATGTCTGAGTTTGGTAATAGTACAAATGTAAATCATTCTTTAAATCGGCTAATTACACTTGTTTTAAAGACAATGACATGGCGATTTTATATCATGCAATAATAAAAAAATACCGCTATAATATAATATAAAATGTTACGAGCGTGTGGTAAATTATACTAATCTATTAAGGCATAAAAATAGATTTCAGTTAAAAAATATATATAAAAGAATAATACTACTTTATGTATATAACAATTTATCATATTAATAAATCTTTTCAAAATGAAGAAACAAGATCCCGTACATTTGAATGATTATACGTCGCTCACCTTATACAAATGTATATTAAAGGTCTTGGGTACCTCTATTTCTTAGGTCCGGCATACCAATTAAACAAAATCTCAAAGAAAATCCCAAAATATGTTAAAACAAAAGAAAAACTAGTAATATCAATTGGCATAATCACTTTCAAGAAGTGGTGAGGACAAAAATTTTCTACTTTTTGTTTTTATTTAAACTTTGCCGTTTTTTATTGAATCTTCTCTTAAATTGAGACTAACAATAAGCAGGACTTTATATTCAAGGCTGAGAGAGGACCGTGCATTGATAAGCCAGTGGAGGCTATTGGCTTTTAGTTTTAGTTGCGTTCTCTTGCTACGATGTGCCTACGCCATGTGAGTCTTCTGTCGAGGTGTACTCCAAGATACGTCATTATTTGCTTGTGGGAGTGCGGAATTGTTTATTGTGAGCGGTGGACAATTTTGCCTGTTCTGGGTAAACGTTACATGTTCGCTTTTTTGTTCGTTTACTTTTATTCGCCAGTCAGAGAGCCATTTCTCCACTTCGACCATATAAAGAGCCAGTTGTGCTGATGCATGCGGCTAAGAATAGCTTTATCGTTAGCAAAGGTGGATGTTGTTAGTCGTCTACTTGTTGGAATATCTGCTGTGTAAAGGACATATAGTGTTGGTTCAAGTACGCTGCCTTGTGGGAATCCAGCTCTGATCACATAGTCGTCAGACATAGCAGATTGCATCTCACTGCAACAATTTGTATACTGTTATTATTGAAGCGTTGTTCCGATCTTATGCGATAGTCCTCTTCTAAGCCGCGTCTATACGACATGCTTGGGAATACATCTAAAACTATTGCCGTGCAATTATTCTCGGATTTTTCGAACGCCGACTTTTTATGTTCAGATGACTTACGCGAATGACCTGCTCGATAGTGCCGTGTTTTTCACGAAACCAAATTGATGTGTGGATTTTGATATGCACTTATCCGAGTCAGCAAGACATTTTTCCAAAAGAGTTTTGAATGGAATGAATAGTAGGCTTATGGGTTGTATGAAGATTGGAATTGTGTGAGTCTTTGCCTGGCTTGTATCATTATTATTATTGACTTTTCCATCTCTCTGGAGAGTAACCAATCTTCGGTATTGCATTGAAGAGTTGAAGAGAGGGTGCAAACTGCACAATATGGGAGCTCAATAATCATTTTTGTCGTTGTTTGATCGAAGCCTTGGTGGTTTTTTCGGGTTTAACTGATTTTTGATGATGTGTGCGATTTCGTTTGGGCGAAATTCCATTGACTTGTTAAAGCTGAGAGTCACTTGTTAATGTCGGTATTGTGAATGCATTTGGGGCAGGATATGGCTGAAACACATTTTCAAGTTGTCCTGCAAATGTTTTCGCTCTGTCTTCATCACTGCAGGCCCAGTCGCCTAGTTGGCTTATTATAGGTATCACGGGTTCTGTTGTTGGGCATAGAGTTGGATGAGCTTTCCACAGTGAGTTTTTCGTAGAGGAGGATGATAGTTTGCTGGATGTAGCGATGTTGAGTATTTGCTTCTAGTTGCTTTAACGCTTTGATAAGCTTGCGGGTGGCGTCTTTTAACCTTTGGCGTGCATATGGCGACCTGTGAGACTGCCATTCTCGACATAGGCCTCGCTTTTCTAGAACGAGTTGCTCGATATGCTGATTTGTCTTCTTTTACCTGTAAGGTGCTTGTGCATTTTGAGGAGTTGCTATGGTGACAAAATTGGACTCTAGTGTTTTGATAAGGCTGTCGATATTATCTTTCACATTGAGTACAGGATTTACCGTAATGTGTGAACTTATGTATATAATTCCTGTAGCAGATCCATTTGGTTTTGTGTGAGGTCAATCTAAGCGGTTTATCATCAGTTACTGGATGACTGAGTAAATTAATTTAGACGGGTGAGTGGTCAGATGAGAGATCTGAGAGCTTTCGGCACTGATCAAATTTCGAGGGATATATTTTTGGTAATTGCGAAGTCTGTTAAGTTCAGGCATTATATTGGGTCTGTTGCCAGTATGTTGGTTCTACCAGTGGGACGCTGATCGAGTTTGTTACGGCTTATATATAATTGCATTATAGAGCTGCTTCTTTTGGTGTCACAGGCGAGACCCCAGTGTGCGTCTGCTTTGCATTGTCGGTCTCCTCCTGCTATGAATGGTCTCCTAGTGAGTCGAAGACTGCATGAACTCTATTCACTTATTGGTGAAAGCGAAGGAGGTGCAATATACTGCGGCTAGCAGTAAGTTGTTACCACTTATCCAAGTTTTATTCTTTATTGTTGTGGACTTGTAAATAATTTTCTGCGAGCTCCTTGTAATGGTGATGCTTACTGCGGTTTCTGATACCAGTCCCACCGTGTGCCTTGCCATCAGGATGGTTTGTTGCAAAGAATGTGTAGCCTCTTAAATTGAAGTTATATTTGTTCGTCAGATGTTTTTCTGACAGTAGCATGACGTCAATGTGCTTGTCGAGCAGGAATTAAGATAACTCAAGTTTATGCTGTGAAACGCCATTACCATTCTGGATGGATATACGTCGTGAGGCCATTGATTATTTGGACTGATGTGATACTAACATTTGTATCAAGATTCTGATTACGCATTAAATCTTGCATAGTTGTCCGCATGAACGACATGAACTCCATAATGCTTTTTTTGTAGGCTAGAGAACAGTGCCTCATGGTTATTTTGTTGGTGCTCCATAGGCTGGTAATGGTTTGCCATTTTTATCTCAGAGGGAGGTGCTTTTGGGTGCAATGTATTTGGGGCAGAGGGCTCCAATCCTGATTTTAAAGCTCCTGCAAATGTCACATTTATCCTTGTTCAGGATCCGGAGTCAAGCGACGATCTTGTTGACGACGGGAAGAAGACGTCTGGGTGTGATTTAGATGGTGTAAGCCATACATTTGCGGAGAGCGGCGGTTTATGTTGTTCTTCTACAGTGATTCTACGATGCAGTAGAAACTGAAGTTTGTATATAGGTGATCTTAATTTTTTTTAAAGTATGTTGTCTGGATCCAGTTCTACCTGAAAATAGGGTTGGATCATTCTTATCCTTGTTTATAAGATGTTGAGATATTTTGAGCGTATAAAACTTTATCACTGATAGAGCTGAGTTATTCTGCAGGTGTTAATCTGATTCTATGCCTTTAAGACACTTGTAAGCCTCTTCTGACTTTTAATTATACGTGTAAAAATTCATTTTAGTGTGGTTTAGATGCTTGGATAATATTCTTCTCACTCGTTTGAACTTTTGTTTCACGAATATTACCCCGTACAAGGGGTTCTGCAGCTCCTGATGCAGGCTATCAGCATGGCAGACGTCATCGGCGCAATCTCACTACGGCGGCCGCCGCGGGCTGCTGCAGTGGGCGGCGATCGCGCAGCGCAGGACAGCAATACCGCTTCAGGCCAGGAGACAGCACAGCAGGATGAGCTGACGGCGTTTGCGTAGGCCGAGCCAAGCGACGGAGCGAAGGGTCAGCCAATCCCAAGCCAGCAGGCGAGATGCATGAGCAGAGAACGATTATGGATTAACACGACGCTGCCTCAGTGAGACGGTCAAGCTTCAATTCAGCTCACCAATGAGATACTCTCCCAAATGCGAGGAGCAGCCTCACCAGCAGATCCACAACGGTCAAATCAGCAGTCAAGCCCGTGTTGTCAGGAATCCCCAAAAGTTCCCACGCAGCAGCTGAGTAGCAACAACAGCAACCGCAGCACCAGCAGCACAACAGTGACGTTGCAATTATTGTGGAAGTTGTTTGTCCAATGGTTCTATGATTTTGCTAAAGGGCATTTGGAACCTTTTCTCCAGTATATATCTCGGAGGTGCTTTGGCTTTTCTTTTATAAACGCCTCTTGAGCGGCAGACATCTGAGTTGTCCGCTAGACTTTGAAATCTATTGGTGGTGTTAAGCTTTTCGCTTGAAGCTGCGTTCAAATTGCTGCGGTTTCGCTCTTGGCATTAGGGGCTTAGCTTCCGTTTAATTTGATTAGCGATAAATTCCAGTCTGCACGAGCGAGGCATCGCTTGCGTTTTTAATTTAATTTCGTATTTGCTTTGTTTTGTTGTTTGTTCATAGGGGGTTTGTTGTCGCGATGACACTAGGGAGGTGAGTGTTGCCAACGATGGGGCTTTAGCGAGCGGCGATACCGTTGCGTCGTTGTTGTAGTTTCGCTTTTGCGGTAGTCATGAGAAAACTTGTGCTAAATCCCGTTAGGTGAGAGCATGTCTACCGGCCCATTGGATACCAGCTTTTGCTTGTTCGATGTTTGCTCAATGCACTCGGTGCTCCTGAGACGGTAGAGCTGGAGAGGCAAGAACGAGCTCGATCACTTGTTAAGTGCAAGTGGTCGATTTTTAGGTCTGAGGTAATTAAAGTACCGGCGTTCGTCTTGCTCGCGCGGTCTTTGCTTACGAACGTCGTTATGATTCATCTTTTTAGTAGTTTGATATATTTTATTTATTTATAATTATTAATTAATAAATTAATTAATTAATAATCAATAATTTAAATATTTCTGCATGCGACGACCATTGGTTTGATTGTTTTTTCTACTTGATGGCAAATTGATGGGTTTGTTTTAAGTTTCAGAATGCAATTCGTACTTTCTTAAAATTTATCGAAAATGTCATCATCATATTAGGATTTGTTTGATGCTGTCCCATGTAAAAAGAGCTGATAAAGTCAATCTTATTACAAATGGCCCTCAACAGCATTCTACCATAGGGAGTCAAATCCGTGCCTCTAATTAACAACAAAATATCGTCAAAATTTTCTATAAATGCTTTAAGTCATTCGTATAATGGCAGAAATCTAATATAATCTAATCGTGATACGTGGAGATTTAAGTCAAGTGATATCGTTAATAAATTATCTGGCTTCTTTATAGAAGTGTACGCAATCTGGATCAGGACGTGGATAAGTAGCCCACCAGTAATGTGGCACAATTCCGCATTGGATAATCTAGATTTGACACAAGCGTTGAAGATCTGCAGTTTTGTTCTTCGGGTTAGCTGACAGGTTTTTTAGATGCAGATACTCAACAATCATTGGCGAGTTTGCTGCTGACTTCTTCATTCACACCACCATCTATCGTCAATCACAATGTCGAAGAGCAACGGCGATAGCTTGTGTTGTTGCAGTCACTAAGGTTTCACAAGACTGATAAACATCTATGCTCTTAAATATTAGAGAGGTGTAGGTGCAGTATTTCCGTTATCAGCTAGGTAACGAATTGCAATATTTCGGGTGGCATGCCGTCCTATTCAGCCGCCCTGTTGTGCTTCAGCTTCTCTATTGCATTTCTTATTTCTCTGATAGATGGAACTGCAGATGATATTCTTGATTCTATGTCACTGTAGTCATCTACACTATCTAGTGAGATAGAATAGCTGTCAGCAAGTCTATCCAACAATGCTTTTTTAATCTAGGTAATTAACGGCTCTTTCCCTAATTGCAGGTGGAAAAGCTTCTGTAATGGAAGGAAGCTTAGTTGCTATTACAAAAGAATCCACAGGTCTGAAAAAATGCATTAAAACATATTAGATTGCATGAATGCTTCTTTGCAGTGGGTAGTCGAGAATTCTTGGGTTTTAACCTAATAAAACAAGTTTAGCTTGATTTCTGGAATTGTTTCAAATAACTTTATCACAGACAAGCCTGTTGAGCTAGTGAATGCAATTCGTAAAATAACGTAGATTTATCAAGCTTATCGGAAAATGTCACCATCTTATCATGAATTGTTTGTTGTTGTCCCATACAAGGAGTGTACCTGCTGATAAAGCGTCATCACCCCTACTCTCAATCTTATTACGAAAGGCCCTCAACAACATTTTGCAATAGGAAGTCAACATTTTCTATAAATTCCTTAAGTCCATTTTGGTTACCTGCGCATTTTGGCAGAAATCTACTCTTATCGTGATACAAAGGGAATTGAAAATATCCTGAGTGATATAAAGAGTCATATTATCAGTAGGAAAATTAGGTTTTCTTGTTTGTATACACTTTTACATTTATATACCTTGTTTTATAAATTTTTCAATAGTTATTGTTTTATTCCAGACAGAATAAATATATATATTTATTTAATCGCTTCGCTGGTCAAAAAAAAAAAAATTAAAAACATATATTCTTTAGATAATTTTTTTTATTTTTTGTTTTGCCATCGGTATGTATAAATGTATAATGTATAAATAGTGACGACGGTATGCCAACTCGAGAGGAGGCTACATATAGATGTCTATGCGAAAATACTGGATTTTCCAAATTAATTTCACACACTTGTAAAGACTGACCTTGTGACTTGTTAATTATCAAGGCAAATGCAAGACGAATTGGAAATTGCAAGCTCTTAAATTCAAAAGGCATGTCCCTAGAAATCATTGGTATGCGGGGAAGAAAAATTCCTTTGTACTTACCTTTCAAAATCGTTGCTTCGATCACGTTTCACTGTAATCTTCTTACTATTAATCTGGTACCGTTACAAAGTTTGGGTTGATATTGGTTAATATTGCGAAGCATAATAATTGGGACTTCAATTTTCAATAGTAAGTTGTTTTTTATAAAATTTTTTATTAATTAAAATTCGAATTTATTCAGATGTGTATTTTGTTGTTAAATTACCTTGCTATTACCTATGTGGCAACTTTACCTAATTATATTTTACTAAACTATACTATAATGCTATAATAATAATATAATACTATTATAGTAGGGGATATGAGAATAACTAGGTTATAACCAAGTCTCTGACAAGTCTTTTGTGTGTTGCCTCTTAAGTCTTCTTCGTCCTACGTAACATGTGAGTCGTTGTGCAAATACATTGGGGTGCACGGCCAATCTGCAGTAATAGTTTTTGGCCTGTACAAATACAGTGTATCTCCAACCTTTGGAACCTGTAAATCTTTTTCAGGGACATCCTCATGTACCGGGGTGCATCACAGATTTTTCTCAATATTTTGCTTTACGCAACACGAATCTTATTTAAGTGCGTTTTCGGCGCGATACCGTACACCTGTATTCCGTACTTCTAGATCGGGCATAGAATTACTTTGTAGATGTTCACTTTGTGGTCTACTGACATCGTCACGACTTTTTGGATCATTGTCGTGTGCCGACCGAAGTTGAGGCGTCTATTAAGGATCACACCCAGGTACTTGTAGTGCGACTTGTGACTCAGCTCTGATTCAAGCATGGTAATGCCTGGACAAGACTACACTCTTGTTGCAAACGTATTATTGGCACACATACTTAGGTTTATACCAATATTCAAGTTGCTTGCCATATTTCATATTGTTGCAGAGCCTGCGTTGCAGTGTCCAGGGATTCGCTCCTAGTGCAAACAGCAGTATCGTAGGCGTATGTCGCAACTAAAACGTCATGGCAATCGACCAATTGAGCTGCAGTTGGCTTTGGCAGAACGCTCTGAGAGTAAGCTGCTTACTATTTGGTATAGTTGTGGGGTCAACAGCTGTTTTAGTTTGCAACGGAGACCACTGTGCCAAACTCTGTCGAAAGCTTGTTGGATGTCCATAAATACTGCCAAAGCGTATTGTTTATGCTCCATAGCTTTCAGCGCAAAGTTGACAACTCTATGAAGTTGTTCTGGGGTGCCGTGACTTTTGCGAAAGCCAAACTGCCACTTTGGTATCGCCTGAGCTACAGACTCCAGATTTAGTGTTCGGCTGAGTATCCCTTTCCATCATTTTGCCTAGAGCTTGAAGAAGGCTAATGGGCCGGTAAGTAAGTTGTGAGGTGGCATTCCTGAAACATCAAGTGAAACATCAGAACATCATTCCCGAAACATCAAAAGTTCGGTTGGACTATTTCATCTTCAATCGTCGTCGAATGTCAGACGTGAGTTTTATATGAAATAATTTCTGCTGTTTCTTAAAATTTATGAGTTTAAT
Organism: Drosophila busckii; assembly: GCF_011750605.1. Lineage (NCBI taxonomy): Eukaryota > Metazoa > Arthropoda > Insecta > Diptera > Drosophilidae > Drosophila > Drosophila busckii. The sequence continues at coordinate 23,709,835 of NC_046605.1, forward strand.
GCGTTGACATCATCAATTTTTGCTGCCAATTTGCTCGCTCGCTTTACCAATCGTGATTTTTGTAATGCTGTAATATGTTTGGGAAAATATTTTTAATCAGTTGCTTGTTGTACAATAGTACAGAAATCTATTTACAGTGTTATCAATCTCGTCAAATTCTCAATTGGGACTCTGCCATTTCCGATATTCAACAATTACTGTGAAAATAAATCTGCTGATGCGTTCTGCAATTGAACATTGAATAATTGAACATTGAACAATTAAACATCATTGGTAGTCAATCTGAGTTTTTTAATATGACGATTTCAAACACGCGTTTATTTTATCAGCCGTAGATCGAGGAATGATAGGTAACGTTAGTCGGAAATCACCTGCTAACAGAATCAGGGCAGGTAACAATGAGCCTGCTGTGTGATAAACCTGACCTTGAATCTACGTAGAACATGTTCAGTATGTATTAATGAAATGACAAAATTACCTTAAATATAGACAGTAAGTTGATTTTTTTTACCGCCAAAAGACGTCATTTCAGAGCATGAATTATATGACTGGATGTTTGTTAAAAAGTGATTTGATTCTGGTGTTAAACCGGAGACCAATGATCGCAATGGCTCTGGTGGAAGTTGCACAGCAGGTAATTTAACCTTGCCACTTGAGCAGCATATTCCTGGCGATTCATATTTTAACTTAAATGCGTGACAATGCTGACAAATTGAGTCCATTCTACCTATGCTAATTTTTGGCAGTGAACTGTAATCGAGTGCAGGGTATATAACAAATGCAGCACCTTGCAAATTCACTTGGGTCGGTTGTCGTTGAGCACGAATTTTTGATCGTGATCTTCATGTGCGATTTAATTTGTTGCATTCCCTGCGTTGCTCAACATTCTCTATTGACCGTGTGGCTAATCTCGACCGTGTATGTCGGGTTCGCCGACCAATATTTGATTTAACTCTGCAGAATCTGCACAGATTACCAAAATGTAATACAGTTACATTTTATAAAATACGCTTTAAATCAGGGGCGTCCAAGCCCAATGCTCAGTGTGCTCATTTATTTTTGTAATTGCTCTTCAGTGTAGGAAGAGCAAATGCGTGTACAATTTGTCACAAAAGTGTTTTCGCATGCAGAAAAATATACAAATATTCACTATAACCTAGATTTATTAGTAATGGAATTGTGTTTTTTACAAATCTATTTTTTCATTTACATAATTTATTTGTTTCTTAACATTATAGAAAAAACAGAATCATATTTTATTCAACATTAAACAAGTGGACAAATTAAAGTTGGGCGACACCAACTTTTAGATACACTTTGACTGGGGCATCGTTAACATTAACAGTTAACATTAAAAGTCGGCTTTCTTATGCTACGGCTCATATGGACGCACTACGCTCATTTTTTTTTGACTCGTTACACATAATCATGTATATTATGTATACATAATCATTTCTTTGCGAAAACACTTTTGTAACAAATTGTATATATACGCGCTCCTTCCATAAGCCAATGGAAATTACACAAACAATTACAATTATTCCAAATCTTTTTCGTCTCGCCTGTGTTGTTGCTTTGACCACTAAGCATACAACACATAGAGGCGTCAAATCGACTAAAAAGTGGCTGCATAAAATTCTGGACGATTGGGCCCCAGGCAAACTTCGTAAACTTTTTTGCTGAGCTCAGAGCAGTGCTGCCAACTGTTGATGAGGGAAAAAGGGTGTTTCTGGCTGAAAGCAAGGTCAAAAAAGGCTGACTCCGAGAAGGAAAAAAGCGGCAGTGAATAAACTGGGAAATTTATGAAAAAGTCAACGACCTTTTTTAGTCATCGTCTTAGAAATATTACTTATGAGCCGCCACCTTCTAGCTTATAATTTTTCCTGCTATTGATGATTCAAAGCTGCTAGATCTGGCCAGTAAAAGGCTAATTTGGCTAAGAGGCAAACAGTGTTGCACAGATCGTTGCCTAAGAGGCTTTCAACGCATGAGGGTGTGTGAAGCAACAGCGGCCAGTGCAAACATAAGCGATCGTGAGTGCGAGTGGCTAGTTGCATTGAAGACCAGAGAACGGCATGAGTGTAGCCACCCCTAAGATCACCATGTTACTTACTACCCACACAAGCAGCGGAAATTCCGGCTGATGCTGCCCGACAATTTTTCATAAGCCTTTACAAGCGTGGGTAAACACAAAGTCCCAAAAATGAATGTGAAGAAACGCAAGAAAAAAGGTCATGCAATTTTTTGCTCGCCTAATGTGCGCGTCTCTTTCGCCACCTGCTGTTGCGTTGGCACGGCTGCCAGTGCAGACAGAGCGAAACAGCAAGTGAGATTTTTTCACGCTTATTCTTATATGCCTGCCGATCGTATTTTGTGATAGGGCACATTCTCTTTTGCCCTTATTTTTCGAAACTTTGCAAGTACCCAGGCTTGTCTTGTGTATATGAGTAAAGGCTTATGCCTCTGTGTTGCTTGCGTGAATGCCACCATGGTGTCAAAAAAGTGCCACCCCTGCCACTGTTGCCAGATTTTGAGAGACAACATAAGCTAGATTGAGGGAAAAAAGCTAGATTCTAAATTTGCGTAAAAACTCATGTGAAAACCTACAAAAAAAAGGTCGCACAGTTGAAATTTGAAGTCGAAATGAAATGAGTTTACGAATAGTGGAAAAAGAGGTCAGTGCCTTATATCTAGCTTATAATAAGCTAATGTAGCAACACTAAGCAGCGATCACTTTAAGCGCTTAATTACGACAGACTATATTTGGCGGTTATCGATAGGCTTATTGTATGCATGTTAGTTTACAGTATGAACAGTGCTTTTAACATTAGTGTAGCCGTTAGTATTTGAATATGATTATACATATATCACACATCTCCTTCCTTAATTTACAAACGGTGAGAGATCTTATGTTTCCTAAAATACGGTGGCGTACGTATACGGTTTACGTTGTTGTTTGAGTGCTTCTGCGGACTGGAATACTTGAAGAGCGTTCGCGTTGTTGTAGCGTCGTTTTGGATACCTGCCGCTTCTTCGTTAGCAACATCAACTTAGGGCGCAGATTGCTGTAAGCTTGGGGATTGGATCTGAAGATCATCAGCATTTGGTAGTGGAGTGCTGTTACTCGGTAGTCAACCAAAAATGAGTAAAACTATTGTCCAGGCGATCGGCGTTTGTATGTTGTTCGCCAACATTTACCATTGGCTTCAGTTGATTTATATGGCGTTTCAATTATTCAACCCAACTGGGCAGTCAATGATGGCTTTAATCCACTTTTTTCCCTTTCTTGAGCAAAAACTGGTTGATTTGGCAAATACTTAGTTGCTTTTTGAGCTGCTGTAGCACGAAAAACTGACTGAGAATGATGCGACCAGAGCGACTGTGGATGAGCTCTGCTAGTGCTTTGCTCTCGGCATTTGGAGTAAAACGCTACGAAGCAAGGTACTTTGTGACTGCTGATGTCGGTGTCAATTCCTCTCTTATATTTTTTACAGAAAGTAATCAAATGTGCTGATTTTCATTCTGGTATACTCCACAATTTTTTTTTCATCTTGTCGCAGCTCATTAAATAAATAATGAAATTCGCCGAATGCTTTTATTTCCAAATTAATTGGGCTAATTCTTCCGTTCACTTTTTTGTTCCGTTTTAATTAAAAAAATAAACCTTGCTCTAACAGCAGGTCATCATCTGATGAGAAATCCATTGCGACTAACATCACATAATCGCAACAAATTCGTCTTGCACTATGCAACCTATTAGCTTACTCGCATCGCAAGCAATTCGTCTTCAGCTTCGTCTTCATCTTCATCTTCGTCTCAGCGCGCACTATGTTTGCAGCCTAAGAATGCGTCTACACAAATTTGAATATGGGTCCAGCAAAATCGATGTGAATCTTCTCCCAGACGGAAGTTGCGTTTGGCCAACTCTGAAATTGTTTTACTGGAGACGAACTATTAGTTTTACAAATACTGCATGACTTGGTTAAATTTGAAATATCTTCGGGTATGCCCGGCCACCAGACATGTTGCCAATTGTTTCATTCTTACGATGCCCCAATGACCATCATGCATCCTTGGCGTGCGCGATATAACAATGCGATTTGTATTAGTATGTAGACATCACAGTTGGTTGTTCACTGTTATGGTGAATCTACGATTGAAATATGGAGATATTTCAAAGTCGCACGGCTTGTCTGGCCATCCGTTTGAAACCAAGTTGAGAACTTTTTTCAATGTAATGTCCTTCATGAGATGCATGAATATATGCTCAGCGTTAATTGGAGGTGATATTATCCACGATACTGTTGCACGCTTCTGCTTTGTCGAAATCATCATCTGTTTGCAATAGCAAGCGTGAATGAGCATCAGCGTTGCGGTGCTAGAACGGTATCTCGAAGTTATGGCCAAAAGAATTAAAGACGCTGAAGCCTGTTTAAAATCATAGTAGGAAGATGCTTGCTGGTATTGAAGATTGTGACCAAAGCCTTGTGGTCGGTGATCAATATGAATTTTCCAGTGTTTAAAATAATTCAGTCGATGCAGTAAAATTTAAAAAATTTCGACTTATTACTGATTTGATTCAATATGAGCTGATGCTTCTGAAGCAGCTGCAGCAGTCGCCGTTTGAGAATTTGTGATTTTGCATTACTTTCGATCAGCAACTCAAGTTGAAGCAGCAGCAACTGTTCGACTTCTGTGCAAGTTGCCCAAAATAAGTTTAAATGCCGCAAGTGTCGAACATTGTGAAACGTCGTCGTCAAGTTCCTCCAAAAAATAAAATAAAAATTGAAGTGAACAAAAAACAATTGCTGAGATCATACATTGGATTGGTCACAGAAGATAGCATTCCTTTCAGTGTCTTAAACTCTGAAAACATGAATAACATAGTTGACCCAATTTGTGATGGCCTTAAAGCCGCCGACGGAAAAATATTACGTTAAATGCAACAAACTGCAAAAAAGCTTTGCAAACAATGGCAAATAATATTAAAGCGCATATAACCAGTAAAATGAGAGATAAATTGTGCCACGCGTCTAACAAGAAACATTTTTGGCATAAGCGCACAATATATGAGTTCAGGTCAAATAAAATCCCTTATATTGGCATGGTAGAGCTTAAGGGTGTTGGATCGAGCACAGCCAAAAATCTCGTCGCGGAAGTCTAAAAAGTTTTAACTTAAATCAAATTAAATCAATTACATCTGACAATGGTGCCAACATGCTTAAGCCAACAAATATACTATCATTTGTGTTGGATGAAAATAGACGACGGAGACGAATTTTGTACTAACGATGAGTATGTAAAAAAAATGGAAAATATAGAAAAAGTGTAGAACGTGTTATCGTCAGATATGTTTAAATATCTATTTAATTGTCGCAACATGTGGCAAAATTTATAAGAAAACATAAAATTGGTTTCGCAAAATATTCGAGCTAAAATAGCTGAAAATGCCGCAACTAGATTGTCAGCCAGATGGGATCCACCTACACGATGCTCAACGATTAGTGGCTAAAGATGTCTTAACTAAAATTGAGTCAAAAAAAACAAAATCGAAGAAGATAATTTTGAAGTGGGAATTTATTGGAAACTATTGCTTAGTTTTTGGGCCATTGCAAAAAACAATAAAAAATGGCAAGAGCAACAACTGCATTATTTTTTCGCCCAAATGCCACTATAGTCCCAAAGTCGATTTTTTTGGCATAAAGTCGAAATTTCCATGTAAGAATTTTGACTTTTTGCTGATGCAATCTTAAAGTAAATACATGGCACACAAACAATATAATTTTCAAAAAATTTATAATACTGTGTTAGGTTTTTTGTAAGCTTTGAAAAATCAGCATAAAACAAACAAAAAAAATATTTTTTAACATGATTTTAAGTTTTGACTCAATTAAATATTTTCGCGTCAAAAAAAATTATTTAACAATGTAAAACGAAGATAAAGGTATGTTTTATCTATTTTGAATAGTACTTTTATGTGAAGTTCTAGTTTTTTAGTTGTGTAAGTTATTTATTTAAGAGCGACTGCTCAGTTTTATTGGTCAGAATGGACTAATGTCTAAATACAATTTATTCTTACGAGTAACCTTAGCCCCAGACCCCAAGTTCGTTGACACGGCTAACGCAAGAGATTGCACATGCCATATCGTTTGCAGTTGCAGCGAAAGTTGTGCAACGGCATGTGCATGGTGAGCGTGGGAACGCTGACCCTGCAGTTTAGGCGGGTGGTGTACTATGGCCGTGAGACTGCTGACCGTGCGTTTGGTTGGATGTGTTAACTTCTCCCACCTCAAGACGAAGGCCGTCCCCGGACTTTCTTATGTTGTCGAGTACAGTGCAGAGAGATGCTGAATTTCGTGTCTTTGTTCGTATGAGCCGTAATTTCCAGATGGTCAGCCCGATGATTATCACCAGAGCGACGGCGCCGAGGATTGCAGGAAATTTAGTGATCTTTTCTTCCAGTTTGCTGATGTATCTTATCTTCTGCAAGTTGAGTTTTTGCAGATACGGGAGACTCAGGATTTCTTGATGGTCTGTAATATTTATCTCCGCCGCGGTCGCCGTACCGGGTTGCTTCTTGATTTGGGTCTTCTGATTTTTAAATGAAGACCCGATTAGCTTTACCTCGTCTTCGAACGTTACGAGGAAAGTGCCGCGGACATTTACTTTTGTGCCGCTTGCCGATGTTATCTCTGCGGCTTCTTCATTTATTATGATGACGCCGTCGTCCACGACCTCTAATTTCTCCAAATGGCTGGGTCGGGTCGTGCAGTGTGCGGTAGTGCCGGCGTGTAATTGCTGCGCGCAGGTCGTGGAGGAAATTTCCCTGCAGAATGTTGCCGTAATGGTTTCGCTGCAATTTCCGATGGCAAGGGTTTTGTTGCCGCAGTCGGCGACGACGTTCAGTCCAGCCAAGTTTATTATTTTTTCGGTCGTGCTGGACGGGGAACAATGTGACTTTCCTACATGTTAAGCTAGGGCTTGGAAACTTAATTATAAAATGTATAAGATTATTATCTAACAGGACATTAATATGAGCTACTTCCATTATATCAGTAATTGTAATTATAGTGTGCTTTTCCAATAGTATTCCTACATTTTCTGAATCTAGTATCGCTGGGTTAATTACATCGATCTTTGCGAGAGTTATGGATAGCATAATTGTTTCGAGTTCTAGTATTACGATTCTGTTTCTTGCTAGTAAGGTCTCAAATAAGTTTGAGTTGTTTTTTCATTGGAAATTACAGCATTTATAGTTTCGGACAATTTGTTTATCTGTTCCTGCACCTTTGTGTTTATTACTATCTTTGTCTGAATTTTGCTTTTTCAAAATCTTCAAAGTCGGGAGTTCCTGCTACTACTTTTAATGCAGTGCCTAGGATGTTTAGACTCCTGGCATGCCTATGATGTACCCTAACTGTCTCTATTAGTCTTTTTATGTGATCTATGTCTGCTTCTAGAATCTTTTTCATGTGGGACTGTGGAAAATGTTTCATTAATAGCTTACTATCCTCGGTTATTACCGAGTACGCGGTGACATTTGCTGTATGCCGGATGAGCTTGTAGTCTTTCCAGATCACTACGCTCCCATCCACCAGCGGTATGTAGTCCTAGTTCGTGTAGTCCGTTAGTTTTGCGTTGGTCATGGTAAATGCTACCAGAAGTAGCATTATCGGAGTCCTGGATGAAGTAGTGAAACGAACTTTTTAGTGAAATAATAGAGGTTAACTTATCTTAGGTTGTCCTTATGGACTATCCTCCCTTTAATAAGAACCGTTGTTCCCAGGTCTGCTTCTACTGTTTCCTCCTCGTACAAGGGTGTGAGTTTGTTACCTAGTCTCTTGTTAGATTTGAGCAATACCCTGTCTCCTACCTGTAAGACTCTATTTCTTCTGTTTTTATTTAATCTTTTCATTTGTATTTCTTGAGCCTTGTTTCCCGTTCTCTTATCTCTGCTTCGAACGCTGGTGCTGGAATGTATTATTTCGATTGTCTTTTTGTTAGTTATCAGTTTAACTGTGTCGTTTATTTTCTTTTCAATTTTTAAACATCGAGCTATTTCCGCGAGGGTGCTGTGAAACCTTTCTACTTGCCCATTTGACGAGCTATGTAGGGGTGGGGCATTTGCAATTTGAACGTTGAATCGGTTGTTCAGTAATGATTTTATTGTGCCTGAATTTAGAGATGGTTCATTGTCGCAGTATATTGTTTTTGTTTTTGGGAAAAAATTCATGAGTTGCAGAATAGGTGGTTCAATGTCTATTATGGTTCTGGAAGCTATAGGCTGCACAATGGCAAATTTTGAAAATTTGTCTATGCACGTCAGAAAATATTTTTTGTCAGTGGAGAAAACGTCTATATGTAGGAACTCTCCTACCTGGGAAGGGATGGGCGTTTCGCCTAGCATTTGCTTTTGCGGGTGTCTGTCATATTTTGCTCTGTTACAGACCCTACAGTTGGCTACAACTTCTCCTGCTATGCGGGTCATTTTTGGGAAAAAATAGTCTTGCAGTATTTGTTTTACATTTTCTTGATGGATATGTGCCAGTATTGGTAGTTTACTAAATCTTTTTTGACTACATCATATATCATTTCCAACAGTTGTTGTTTATCAGAAAAATTTATGATATGTCTCGTTTTTTAGCCAAACATAATTAGGGAACGCGTAGATGGGACTGTGTTTTCTTCTATAATTATTTGATTTCGAAAACAGTTCACAGGCTTATCAGAAGATTCGACGAAGTATGTCTGTGATATTTCGCTGTGTATTGTAGATGACGTCTCGTCTTCGAGAGCATAAACGCTTTGTCGCGATAGGGCATCAGCAACATGGTTTTCTTTCCCTGGTTTATAAAAAATATTAGCATTATGTTCGTCTATAAAGGCTTTCCATCTTTTAATTTTGGCATTTGGGTTTTTGTCTGAGGCCGCAAATATAAGGGGCTGGTGGTCGGTATAGATTCTCAGGTTTGATACTCCGTACAAATAGTTTCTTAGGGTTTTTAAAGCCCACACTATTGCAAGTAGTTCGCGTTCGTTAGTGGCAAAGTGTAACTCGTTGTCTTTAAGGGTTCTGGATATCATAGTGATTGGTTTCCCTTCTTGGGATAGAACGGCTCCTAGGCCGGTGGACGAGGCGTCTGTTGTTAGGTCAAAAGGTTTTTTATAGTCAGGGTAAAGTAAAAAAGCGTCTTCGGAAACAAGTATATTTTTCAAAGGCTAGACATTGATTTTCGTCTAGGCTTACTGGTATTTTTTTTGATCGCGTAGCACTGACCTTGCCATTGTCTCCCTTAAGGATTTCTGTCATGGGTCTAGCTATTGAGGCGTAATCTTTTATAAAACACCTATAGTAGCTTGCTAGGCCTAGGAATGATCTAACATGAAACAGGGTTGTTGGCTGTAGAAATTTGTTAATTGCTTCGACTTTACTGGGGTTTGTGGAAAAGCCATCTCTGGAGACTATGAATCCTAGATACTCTACTTTTTCTTTAAAAAATTGAGACTTCTCGGGGGAGACTCTCTATATTTGCCGTGGGTATAGGTTGAGTGCTAATACCCATGCTATGTGCTTTACGTGTTCTTCTTCGGTTTTTGAAAAGATAATCACGTCGAAAACGTAGACATAGCACGATTTTCCGATGTTTTCTCTGAGCACATCATCAATGGCTCTTTGGAAGATGCTAGGGGCATTTTTGAGCCCAAAAGTAAGCCTGCAGAACTCATACTTCCCGTTTCCTACGGAAAAAGCTGTTTTTTTTCTGTCTTTTTCTGCTAGAAGAATCTGGTGGAATGTAGAATGGTCTATAAAAAAATAGATTGTTTCGTTTCTTGAAGTAGAACCACGTTTGTCTGTCTACACATATCGGTATGCGGTTTATTTAAATTGATTATGATTACTTCTAGAAAAAATGTGAATATAACGCTACAGCATGCGCAACCTCCCTTGAGGCGCTAGCGTCGGCGACGCAGGCGAGCGAGCCAGCCTTTTGTTAACATATTATATTGCTTTTGTATAAACTATTGGTATGTTACGTCGAGTCGACGGCGAGCTATACGTGGCGCTACGGGGAGACGGGAGGGTATGATGCCTATACTACTAAACAGGCAAGTCAGCGGCATGTATGACATTATTGCCGACTCAGCTTTGGCGGCGCGTGTTTACTAAGTTACATTACTGCCACTTCGAAAATATGCTTAGGGCATGGTTATTTTGGCACTGTCTAACAGATGGCATTTCATATATGTAGAGATCACTAATCTCATCTTTTGAAAATACGATAATCTTATGAGATATTATGAAGTTATTTTAATTTTTATTATCTATTTAAAAAAAATTTTTTTTTTTTTTTTTGTTAATAATGATAAAAAAATGAAATGATCAAAAGTAGAAAGTTTATGACACCTATATTCGTATATACTTTGAGTTTGGGATGCATGGGCGAGTTATCTAGGTGGTCGGGATTAGACTATAAAAGGTTTGGTAAGCTGCTATCTTTAATTGTTTCTATTGTTTTTTGTGTTTCTCCATTAACTATTACAACATTATTTCTATCTCCTATTTCCGTTACTTTATACGGACCAGTATATTTATAGTCTAGCTCATGACCTGTTTCATTTCTTAATAATACTTTATCTCCTACTGATATATCTATATTGTTTACTTTCTGATCATAAAGTATTTTATTTTTATTCTTATGCTTTTCTATCAGTATCCTAGCCCTTTTATATGCTACTTCTAATCTATATTTACTTTCTTTAGCATAATCGTCTATATTATATATTGCTTCTATGGTATCTATGCTATTAAATTGTTCTGGCAAATTACTTGTTTTACCAAATACTAACTCATATGGACAATAATTATGTGCCATAGAGGGGGTCGTGTTGAAACAAAAGACGAAATATTGTAGCCATACGTCCCAATCAGTTTTATCAACCGATATGTAAGATCGTATGTATTCGTTAAAAGTTCTATGACTTCTTTCTATTGTTCCAACTGTTTGGTGGTGGTGTGCTGTAGATGTAATATTTTTAATATTTAAATATTTGCAAAAGTTGTCTATAATTGAATTTTTATATTCTGTTCCCATGTCCGTAATGAACGTCTTCATTGGACCGTACTTCAGAATGAAAGATTCAAATATTGCTTTAGCGACAGTATTAGCGTTCTTATTTGGAACAGGTATGGCAACTAAATACTTAGTTAAGTCACATATTAAGGTGACTGCATACTCATTGCCATTTTCTGATTTTGGTAGTGGACCAATAGTGTCCACTACCACTTTGTCGAAAGCATTTATGGGTGTGTCTGTTATTGTTAGTGGGGTCTTACTATGTTTGGTTATTTTGGCTTTCTGGCAATTTTGACATTTTCGTATATACTCAGTGGTATCACGTGTCATATTCTTCCAAAAATAATGTCTTTTTATTTTTGCTAAAGTTTTCGATATTCCAGTATGACCTCCTTGTATGGGATCGTTATGGAAATTAGACAGAATGGCTTCTTTATCTTTTTGTTTATCTATAATGGTCACCGGGTTGAGTAGCGCTACTCTCAATTTTTTCAATATTTTGTTGCCCATTAATTTGAAATTATCTATCGAAATATATTCGAAGATATTTTCCCACGGTGCCACTTTGATTTGGTTGATTTTATATATACCGGCTTGCAGTTCAAGCCTTTGGAAAAATAGACCTAAGTCTAGGATTCCATTGGTATATAAATCACCAATATCGTATCTTGCAGTAATTTTTCTGCCATGTTTAAATAAACATAACGTATCTTTTACGTGCAATGTAACTATTTTACGTACGTCGTCATTTTTTATGACTTCATATACGTTGGGCATAGAAGCTGTCTTTAAAGATTGCGTAGGCAATTCTTTTTCTTTATTTTCCGCGCGGATTTTCTGTCTATTCTGATATCTTGTTGTTACTTTATTGATATTGCCAGTTATATTTTGGAGATCTTTGATGGTTATTCTTGATAACGCATCAGCTACATAGTTATCTTTTCCCTTTAAGTATTCCACTGTGAAATCATACTCTTCTAATTCAAGCCTCATACGTGTCAGTTTAGAACTGGGATTGATCATTGAGAAAAGGTATATTAATGGTCTGTGGTCTGTTTTTATTGTGAAATGTTTTCCATATATATATGGTCTAAAATGTAATATTGCCCAGTGTATTGCAGCTAATTCCTGCTCGGTAGTACACTTATTACTTTCTCCTTTAGTGAAACTTCTAGATGCATAAGCAATGGGAAGTTGGAGTCCATCATGGTTTTGAGTTAAAACCGCTCCACATGCTTGTTTGCTCGCATCGGTAATTATACAGAATTCCTTATTAAAGTCGGGGTATTGCAACAATGTTGGTTCCATTAGTTTGTTTTTTAAATATTGAAATGCATCTTGGCATTCGACTGTCCATTCGAAGGGTACATTCTTTTTACATAATCTTGTTATGTGCCGGGAATATTCGGCGAAGTTTTTAATAAATCGCCTATAATAATTGCAAAAGGCTATAAAACGTCTAGCGCTGTCCGCATTGTGCGGCACTGGGTAGTTCCTGATGACGTCGTATTTTTTATCATCTGGAAGTATCTGTGCATTTATGACCAAGAAAAGTCACCTCATGCATGAAAAAGGAACATTTTTCTGGATGTAACTTTAGATTGTACTCTCTGCATTTCTCAAAAACCTCTGTTAAGTTTTAAAGCATATGCTTTTCGAAGCAACCTATAACTATTAAGTCATCCATATAAAGGAATGCTTGTGAAGGTTCTAATCCAGAGAATGCAATAGTCATCATTCTCTGAAATGAATTAGGCGCTATTTTTAAACCGAAAGGTAGTCGTGTGAAACGATACGAGCCATTGCTCGTTGAAAATGACGTTATATTCCGTGAACTTTTTATACACTTTGACATTTTTGTAAAAATGGAAAGGGTATCATGAAGTGCAAATGTATGTAACAGGAGAAGGAGGCGTGACAGATATATATATAATCTTGATCAGCTCGACGAGCTGAGTCGATATAGCCAAGTCCGTCTGTCCGTCGTCCGAGCTGGTCCGTGCTGTATGAGTGCGTGTTGCTCAGCAACTATAGAGCTAGAGAAACCAAATTTGGTATGTAGGGGCTCCTAAATAGGTGCTCCAGGACACTACGCTTTTATTTTATTTTTTTATCTCCTCTCCCCCTCTCCCCCGCAAACCGAAAACAGAACCGATATATACCCAGAGCAGATACAAAAATCTTTAAAAATCTGAAATAAATCACAAAATTGCCTCATGTCATGTTTTCGACCGATTGTGAAAATTTCAAAACAATCGGATAAAAAACTTAGGAATTATTTACATTTGAAAATTTTCAATGATATACAACCCCGCGGTCCTGCACGTGCTGACGCGCGCATACAAACCGATCGCTGCAGCACGCAGCGACGGGCGTCGCAGCTAGACGCTACAGGCGCAAAGAACCTATGTGACGCGTTAGACTCGTTTTGTCGCTGTTTATGTGTTTGTTGAGGGTGCATGCACGTGTGTTTGCTGCGATAAACCTAAGTCAAAGTGGTTATATTTAAGAATCGTTCGCGTGGCGCGCAACTTTTCAACCCTGTCACTATTGTTTTACAGTCTCAAGTTTGGTGAAATCCTTGACAGTAGAGGTCGAAGGACAGCGAAATATGTTTGTGCTGCCGCTAGATGAATCCCGAAAATGTCATAAATTCTAGGCTGAGCGGGAATATATCGCGCACAATAATTTTTTGTTTATTTGACGATAGTCAATCACTAATCGCCATTTCTTTGGACCTGAAGGAGAAGATGATTTTTTGGGGACAAGTAATAATGGGCTATTATATTCAGACACAGAAGGTTCGACTATTCCGTCGGTGATCAATTTTCCGACTTGTTTCTTTATCTCGTTCACCTGACTGTGTGGGCTTCTATAATTTTTGACGTATACTGGTTCGTCATCTTTTAATCTCAATCTCTGCTTGTAGAAATTATTTGTGCTTATTGGTTCTGTCTCCAGCCCGAATATATCATTGTACTTGGCGCATAAACTTGAGAGCTGTGACTTGAATTGTGAAGGGAAGTTCTTTGATAGTTGAGATAATACAGACTTTACTCTATTTCCGTCATCAGTTTTGATTACTTCGTAGTTCAAAAGTGATTCATATGACAAGTTGCTTGTACTGACTACCTGATTTTTATTTGTAGTATTAAGTAGTCTTATGAATGCATTTTTTGTTTTTGCTATGGTACTAGCTATGTAAATACCATGTTTAATTTCTTGGTTTGGAATCAATACACTGTCTTCTTGGGAATTTAAATGAATTTTTCTAATAACTTGGGATCTTGCTGGCAGAAGTATTGAATTGTTGCCAGAACTGTATGTTATTGGCACATAAATTGGAAATTTAAGATTATCGGGTCTGATTATAAGCCAATCCTCAGATGGCTTGAAGTCTAATTGACAGTTGTATTTCTTTATGAAGTCGATTCCTAATATGCCATCGCATGGGATAGCGAAATGTAAATCCACGATATGAAAGTCGTGTGGGATTATATAATTAGTTGTCTGTATCTCAATAGAGGTTAATCCTTTTGATTTGGTAACCTCCTGACTTATTCCTTTTATATCTATTATGTAGTTAGTATTTATGTCATGATAGACATCAGAATTTTCTTTAATTATTGAAATGTCTGCACCCGTGTCCACTAGAAATACCAATTCTTTTCCCGTGGACACGTTAGTAAAAGTGACAAATATACTCTGACTGAGATTAATTGCATGAACCAATGTATGAACCATTTTCTACTGTTGTGTACTTAAAGGGTCTTGAGAGTTTTCCGATATATTTTGGGCTACTCTCACATTGTTATTTTGGTTTCCTCTATTGCCGTTTCCACAGCCTCTATAGCTCCCTCTATATTGGCCTCTATTTCTGTTATTTCCCCTATTATTATTATTATAATTGTTGTAGTTATTGTAATTGTTATTATGACCACTGGAGTTGCCTCTGAAACTTCCGCGGCCACTGTTTCCACCACGCTGAGGATAATTTTCATAATAAAGGACAGAATTTGGCTGACCTGTCTCTTCTGTGCAACTATTTATAAATTTGGAAATGGCATCATTCATTGTTGGGAAATAACCTGCTTTCATTGTGGTTTTTACACCCTGTATTGCGCAATTCGTAATCATTGATTTTACTGCATGCTGAGTTGAATACTTTCTGGCTAGCTCTAGGTTTGTACCGTCTGTTATGTACGCGCCTTCTAAAGCTTTTGCCATTTGTTCAACCTCCATTGCATACTGATTAGCAGTTTTGTTGCGTTGCTGTAGATTCATCAGCTTTGCTGATAATAATTCTAGAGTTTCGCCTTTGATATTACACTTTAGTCCGGAAATGACTTCTGATACAGTTTTTTCACTTCCGATCAGGTTTCTGGCGACACCTTTTAGCTTTGTCTTTATTATTGAAACAGCTAATTCTTCGTGTTCGCCTTTTATTGATTCAATAATTTCCAATGCATCGAGAAAACTTAGTAAATTTTCTGCTTTACCATCAAATACTGGTATAAGCTTAGATGCAGTGTTGATAAAATCAATATTTGACTGTGCCATTGTAGTAAATATTTCTTCAACTATGCTCGAGCAAGCGTCTGAATCTGCACAACTGTCCAAATCAGGCATTAATATTGCTGGGATAGTTAGATTATTTACTTCATCCTCATCCAAATCTTTGTGGTCAATAGCAATTGATACTGAAGTATTAAGAATATTTGGTATCTCAATATCAAGATTGAACTTTTCTTTAATACTTGTTAAATTGGATCTTAGTCTGATCAAAAATTTTGATACTTGAGACCAATGATCCTGATTTAACTCGTCCCTGTGCTCATATATTAGCATTCGTGCTTTATTGAAGCATTTAACTAATATTTCTATGTGCTTCCTAACTGTGTTTTTCTGTATCGGTCTATTCTGTGTTAAAGACTTAACTGATTTGTCAGATTCTGACTTAATGTTTGATAATTCTATACATAAATCTTTCCATTTCATTTTTTTTTTTTATTTTACTGCACTTTATTCATAAAATATTAATGTTGCCTTGTACTCGGCCAATTTCTATTGGGGTCTGGCAACGCAGCGCTAACAAATAGAAAGATTATCGCAATAGTGGCATCATTTCTGTTTTTTTTTTTACACAGTTAACACAGTGGGTTTTTTAGCTATAATTTGTGACAACACTGCAAAAAAAAAACTTGCACTAAGTTTAAGCAAAGTCTATAGTTGTTGATTCTACTCTATTTATCACGTTAGCAGTGGAATCCACTGACTTAACGTCTACTAAACCCATTTTGGGTATTTGCAATTTGCAGTATTTTTCTTTTTCCTCAATTAAATCTTCTGAAGATTTACTAATTGAGTTGTATTTCATTGACAATATTCCTACCTATTGTTTCGCATAGTTTGTACGGGCTAGTACTTCTGAATCGGCAGAGGTAGGGTATTCTGCGCATTTTACAATTTTTTTTCTACCCAATAATAATATATGTTTATATGGAGTTGCCTCTGAAACTTCCGCGGCCGCTGTTTCCACCACGGAAACTGCTATGGACCCATTCCGCGTCAACTGGACGTCACCGGCCTGGTACGTTGACGCTCCCTCGTATGCGTAATTGGCGTAGGTTCCCCTCACGCTTGTTGTTTCTTCTGAGTCTTCTGGGTCTTCTGCTTTTGTGGTTCTGCAGGCCGCATGCAAGTGTACTTGCAATGTACACTCTCCAATGGTCCAGGGCAATCTCCTGGGCAGGCGTCTGGCCTCTTTGGCAATGGCTTGGGGATGTTTAGATTTGTATTACTTTTTGTATTAACTGGTTTTATAGCTGAGTGAGCTTTCGTGATAGGTTTTTTAATGGCTAAGAGACTTGATTTTAAGTAGTCAAGCTCTAACTGCAACTTTTGTGCAGTTTGCCATGCGGGAGGCGGCGTTGCGGTAAATAATAGCCACTTTATGTGCGCTATTCTCTTATTTACTTTTGTTTTAACGCCTCCGCGCTTACCCATATCACACAAACTCTACTCACTCAGACTATTTCCGTTGTTTCCATGCCATATTTGTTGCTTCTTGTTGTTGTTGTTGCTTCTTGTTGTTATTGTTGCTTCTTGTTGTTATTGTTGCTGCTTCTATTGTTGGTGGCCCGCTTGGAAATCACTGTCACGGTCGCCATGTAGAATGGTCCATAAAAAAATAGATTGTTTCGTTTCTTGAAGTAGAACACGTTGTGTTCATATCGTACTCTTTATTTAAATTGATTATGACTTACTTCTAAAAATGTGAATATACCTAAAGCTGCGCAACTGCGCTGTCGGCGACGCCAGCAGCGGAGCAGCCTTTGTTACATATTTATATTTGCTTATGTATATTTATGTATATGAGTAGCGGCGATTACGTCGCTACGAGGGAGAGGGTATTATGCTTACATACTAACATTCCAGTCGCGCATGTATGTATACATGCCGACCCAGCAATTTGGCTGCGCGTGTTACTCAAGTTACATTTGCACTTGAAATATGCTTAGGGCATTGGTTATGAATGCACTGTCTACAGTGTGCATTCAATATGTGAGCATACTACAGGAAACCTGATTTTAAATCAAGGTTAGTAAAAAATTTTGCTTTCCCGAGATTTGAAAGAATGGCTACTATGTTCGGTATCGGGTATTTGTCAGCTATGGTTTTTGTATTCAGTTTTCTAAAATCAATGACAAGCCTTTTCTTTTTATTTCCTTTCTCATCAGTCCCCTCTCTTATCCACAACCCACACCGGATTGTTATACGGTGACCTTGATGGCCTAATAATGCCATCTTTTAATAGGCTGCATGTTTCGGAATTTACAAAATCTGCTACTCCCATTGGGTATGGGTATAATTTAGAATAGACGGGGTCCTCGTTCTCAGTTCTTATGGTCGCTACAATGTTGGTGTTGTATGGAAGGGCTTTGTCGGGATCTGCGAAGACGTCGCGTCTTGCTTTTAGCATCCCTTGGAACTCTATTTTGATTTTTTCCGGGACTTCTATATTTTCTACCTCTGTAAAATTTACGTTTGCGCATTTGAGGAACTGAATATCCTCAGATCCAGACAATGTATACAGTTTTTTGTTTTTTAAATTTAACGTAGCGTTTACTTTATTGAGTAGTCAAATCCTATATCCATCGAAAAGTTCAAAGATTGGTAGACGAAAACTGATTGTATCCAAAAGAGCATAAATGCCATTCTTGCTACCGGGGTTGAATCCGTGTAGGATTTTACTATGAAAGGTTTGCTTACTGGGGTTACGCCCTTTAGGCTTTCTATTGGTTTAATATAATTTTTTCCTAAAAAATTAACCTCCTGAGCTTGTGCATTCTGTAGTCGATATCCGCTACTTCTGCTTCTGCGACCGTTTCGTATTCTTGTTCGTTTTGGTATTCATCTTGTTCGATATTGCTTATTCTTTGTTGTTTTGGGCCTGTAAACCTAGCTTTTATGGCTTTGGTTCTGAAATGGCGAATATGCAGGAACCGCCTGGTTTGCTTGGTGGTATGTGGGCTGTCTAAATTTAGACGACGTGTCCACATCCATTTGTTGGGGTGCCTCTTGTTTTTGTGTATTGGCATTATTTTGTAATTTAGGCTTAGTATAATATGGACTTTTGCCTTGTTGTGGGTTGTCAGCAGTTTGTTGTTTCTGCTGGCGTTGCTCACCTCGCTGAGCTTTGTCTTCCAAACTTTTCGCATAATTAGTAGCAAATTGGAATCGTTCGTGATTTGACTCGACCTCTTGGGCCAGAGCCAAAGCTGAGGGCAGGTCCTTGGGACGCGCCGAAAATATTATGTCACTAAGAGCTTTCTTAGTGCCAGAGATAAACACTCTCAGGGCATCGGCCCTATATTTTTCGTTTATAGACGAGGCTAGAGTGGCATCGTATGTCATAATGGTTTTGTTTACGAGTAGCGTGAGCTTTCGCTCCACTGCGTCGTAATACTCTATTGACGTTAAGGATCCTTGACGGAGAGTAGAGAGTTCTTGTTCAATAAGATATATCGGACGCTTATCCGCATACGTAAAATCTAGCCTATTTATGATGGCCTTGAAATTTAATGGTGTGTCATATGATGACAACACCATGTCAGCAGGCCCTTTTACTTTGTTCCTAAGTATTGCTAGTGCCTGGTAATGTTTTGAGCTGCGTTGGTGCGGTTCAAATACTTTGTATCCTGTATGTGCGGCTTTCCGCCATGAAACATAAGTTTCATGTTTTCCCTCGAAGTCAGGGATTGATTTTATTATGTCCAGGGACTCTTTACACTCGATGCTGGCATCGATCTCAGCATCTTTAAAGATTTCTATTTCTGACACGGCTATCTGTGTGTCTTTGAATTTTTGTTCAACCTGTTCTAGCTTTGCAGCGAAGTTTGCTGCCTGGTGATTGAGTGCAGCGTTCACCGCAGTCTCAATCAAAAGTTTTAGGCTATCGGCGTCAATATTCATTTTTGTTATTATTTCTTTATCGGACCACCAATTTTCCTGTGTATTAGCAGTATTCTTGTCTGCTTTAAGGTTGCTTAATTCTTGCGAAATTTGATCTATGTCTGATACTAATTCCTCTAACTCACTGTCACTCATATGGGTAATCGTAAGGGCAAATCTCAAAGATCGATATTAAAAAAAATTTTTTCTTTTTACAAAATGACAGAACAAAAAAAATTAACAAATTTGTTGGTTTATGTTACAAAAATTTCTTCGTTTTTTTTTTTTTTATACTTTAATTTTGCAAAATTTCTAAAGAAAAAAGCACTCTACTCACATGTTAATTAGTATTTTTAATGTTAATTTAAAATACGCTGCTGCTGCCTGATGCCTGCTGCTGGTGGTGCCGTTGGTTGTATTCGTTGCGCCGGTCCGGCGTTGTTGTTTGCTGTTTATTTGCGCGCTTTTATTTTTTAATGTTTGTTTGTTGTACGCTGTTATTTGGTGCAGTGATTTTGCGAAGTGTAGCACTTGATTGAACTTTTTCACATAAGGTTGTTTTATAATCGGAGATGCTGTTATTTGTGCAGCAAAAATTAAAAAAAAAAAAATTCCAATTTTTCGTTGATTGGTATTTTTGTTTTAATTTAAATGACACTAAGCCGAGGGTCTTTATCTGGCGTTTTTAGTTGTCCCTTAAATGTTTTTTTGATTCTTCTCTGATTTCTCTCACACTTGAACACTCCGAGGGTTCTTATCGGTCGAGTTGCTCGAAAATGTTGAGATATGTTTATGTATAATTATTTTACCGAAACTTCTGCCAAGTTATCAGCCATACTTGCAAAGTCAATATGTAAATAACACTAACCCCGTTTATTCGTGGTTTTTGCGTTGGGCGCCAGTTATAAATAAGAACAGTACATAGCATCGAGATTTTTAATTGGTCAGTAATGGACAATTCTAAATAACAACTCTTATTGTCGTTACGATAACTTAGCCCGCAGACCCCAGTCGTTGACAGGCTAAACGCAAGAATAATTGCAACATGCAATATCTTTGCAGTTGTAGCAAAGCAATGTGCAACGGCATGGTCAACAGTGCAAGCGCTGACGTTCCTGCATTTTAGGCGGCGTGTACTATGACCGTGGAATCGACCTGTGCGTTGGTTGGATGTGTTAACTAATGTTATGCGTTATGCAAATACACGTTGGGTAAAAAATTTAAACTTCGTATTCTGCGAGCGTCAAGCAACATATCTATCTAGTAGCGGAGGCCTTCTGAGGAGAGAGGAGAGAACAAATGCCTTGTCTATAGTAGTAGTAATATATCGCGCAATTGAGCGCGCGGCCACAGCCAGAGGCGGCCTGCCCGTTCTCCCTAGTCAAGCACAAAATGAACTCACATGTCAGCTGGAAATCTTATCTAACGAACCGAAATGGTTGAAAATTAGTACTATGTTCACAGTGACTTGGCCTTTTCCAACAATAAAAATTAAAAAAAATACAAAATTCTAAAATATTCTAAATAAAGTTCATGCTAAATTTCAAGTCCCTAGCTTTATTAGTAAACTTTATGCCAAAAAAATCGACTTTGGGACCAAAGTGCAATGGCGAAGACTAACGAGTGGACGCATTAAAGTTGGGCGCAACCAACTTGTATATACACTTTGACTAGAGCATCGCAGCAAACACACACATGTATGGCGCGTCAGCAAGCACACCCCGCTGTCTATATTGAAAATTAAAATGTTAATAATTCCTAATTTATTTATCCGAATATTCTGAAATTTTCGGCATCGGTCGAAAACATTGTGATTTATTTCAAAATTTTAAATATTTTTTCATTGCTTAAAGGAAAGAAGGAAATTTTTTTTTAATAAAATGACAAAAACGATTGGCGAAAAAAATTTGGGGTATTGCAGAAGTGCGATGAAAACCATTATTAAATAATAAATTTCTGATTTCATGTTTATTTTTGGATCCTCGTTTGCAACATACACAAACACCACAACAAAAAATATCAAAGTGTATAAAAACTGATGCAGTGAATCATACGACATAAGAATATACGACATAAATCTTAATGGAAAATTATGCCTATCACCAAATTCCGACCCATCTCAATTTGTGAACGGTTATTTTTTGATGAAGGTGAGTTGTTAAAAGCTTACTAAGTGCAAGGGATCCAAATGGAAGTCTATAGCACATTCGACGTCTACTCAAAGATTGAAAATCTTCAATTTCCTTTCCAAAGAATCGATGCAGACGTTCTCACATTTTGAAAAGGAAAGCAGTGCACTGACCAGAAGCACTAAGTAATGTTTGCTTTGCTGTGCCACTCAGGTTAATACGAATGTTTTAATAAATTTATCTTTACTGTTTCAAATTTCATGTTTTCTAACAGGTGACTATTGAACGAGCGTTTTCGACGTTAAGACTTGTACTTACTGATCATCGAAATCGATTAAGTCAGGGTCTACTAGAGAACAAATTGAATCCAAGCTTTCTGGACTGCCACTTAGGCAATGATGTGTGCAACACTGGTTGCCTCTGCTTTGATTTCGGCAATGAATATTCGGGTTGCGACCTCAGCACGAAAGTTCACGAAGTATGCCTGGGGCTCAATCGTCCAAAAATTTTATGCAGCAACTTTTTAGTCGATTTAACGCATTTATGTGTTGTATGCTTAGTGGTATAAGTTTAAATCCGACGCGTCTGCGCAAATCCCTTTGTATATCGTTTGTTTTAGTGGCTGTGCAGAGTTCCTGCGTCGTACAACACTATGGGGTGATAATTTTATCAAATTAAAATACTTAGTAGTTTTGTTTGTTTCAGCTTGTATTTTCCAGGGACCGTAAATAATGATTACTGTCGCGAATT